>NW_022436943.1:51155500-51210365 GCF_009761245.1 Sapajus apella | reverse complement strand
GAAAGAAAGAAAGAAAGAAAGAAAGAAAGAAAGAAAGAAAAAGAAATAAAGAAAGAGGGAAAGAAAACAGAACAACCAAATAGAAATTCTAGAATTTTTTTAAAAAAATCTGAAACAGTCCATTGGATGCATTTCATAGCAGGCTGAACAGGAAAGAAGAGTCGGTACAGTCTGAGGAGAGGCCAGTAGAAATTGTTTAATCTGAACAACAGAAAAAATTTTTGAAAAATTGAAGAGAGCCTCAGAGACCTGTTAGACAATATCAAAAAGCCTAATTAGACAATATCAAAATGCCTAACAGACATGTAATTTTAGTCCCAAAAGGAGAAAAGACAGAGAATGGAGCAGGATCAATATCTTGGGCTGGAGGAAAGGCTGAAAGTGTTCTAAATTCAGTGAAAGACATTAATCTATAGATATGAGGATATCAGCAAATCCCATGCCGGATATATATGTATTTTAAAATCACACCTAAGTACATAATGGCTGAACTGCTGAAAACTAATGTTTAGAAAACCTCATGAAAAGAGCCAGAAAAAAACAATGGTTCTAATTTATTTAAATCATTGAAAAAACAGATAATTACACCTGAACCTAATATGTGCTCTGCAGGTGACTTCCTCTTGTCCCATTTATTTATTTCTTTCCTTGAGATGGAGTCTTGCTCTGTTGCCCATGCTGGAGTGCAATGGCACAATCTCAGCTCACCACAGCCTCCGAATCCCAGATTCAAGCAATTCTCCTGCCTCAGCCTCCTGAGTAGCTGGGATTACAGCCATGTGTTACCACATCTGGCTGATTTTGTATTTTTAGTAGAGAACAGGGTTTCTCCATGTTGGTCACCAACTCCCGACCTCAGGTGATCAGCTCACCTCAGCCTCCCAAAGTGCTGGGATTACAGGTGTGAGCTACATCACCTGGCCAGGATATGTTTTTAACCTTTAATTTCCACATCTGAAAATGGTGGTAAACCACATCTACTCATTTCACAGAACTACCCTGAGGTTGTATTATGTTTTGAATGTTTGTTACCTACACCCCCAACTCCTGAATTGATATGTTGAAATCTTAACTGCCAAGGTGATGATCTAAAAAGGAGAGGCCTTTGAGAATTGTTTGGGTTATAAGGGTAGAATATTAGTGCCTAATTAGAAAAGGGGCATGAAAGACCTTATTTATTTGCCACTTTCACCATATAAAGACCCAATAAGAAGGCATCATTGCAGAACCAGGAAGCACGTCCTCACCAGACACCAAATACATCTGAGCTTTGATCTTAGACTTCCCAACCTCCAGAACCATGAGAAATAAGGTTCTGCTGTTGACAAACTACCAGTCTAAGGTGGTTTGTTACAGCAGCCAGAATGGACTGTGACAGGTTAACATAAACAACACGAAGCACTTAGCATGTTGCTGGGCACATATTAAGAGCTTGATGGATCTATCATTCTCATCTCAAAAGGAAGAGCCTCCTGCAGGTCACCCCAGGGCAGTCACTCCAGGACAGCACACATTCACTCCTCAGCTCCTGCAAGCCACCACCAAGACCTGCCCAGGGAAGCAGCCCCAGAGAGGCACTGCTCCTGAATGTCAGGACTGGAGTCCCATCAGCGGAGAGGGCCACTTCCCGCAGGAGGGGGAACTGTGACTGATGGTACCAGCCCCAGTTAATGACAGGGGAGTAAGCAGGGGACACAGTCTGTTAAATATTTACGGAGGCCCACAGGCAAGTCTGAAGCCAAGTTTGTTTTCTTGGGGTCGGGTCCATTAAAGCTCTGTCACCTGAGGAAGAATTATGACACGGTCTGCTGGGTATTACTGCAGCCAAGTGGTGGTCCCTGACCGATGGCAAGGGCTGCCCTGGTGCTCACAAGAAGCTGGTTGCACCTCACCCTCTGCCTGCAAAAATACACAATACGTGGCATTGTACACCGGGACCTCCTTATCATCAAATCATAATATACTCTCAGGGAGCATTTTCCTTTTCTCTCCCATTTACTTGCTGTTAGATTCCTTTCCTTTGCTCTTTCTCTAATGGATTGGCTAAAATTTAAAAACCACACAATGCCAATTATTGGCTTTGATGTGGAACTGGAAGTTATCCATGCTAGTGAACAGGCACTCTGAAAAAGGACAAACAGGCTGGGCACGGTGGCTCACGCCTGTAATCCCAGAACTTTGGGAGACTGAGGCAGGTGGATCACCTGAAGTTGGGAGTTCAAGACCAGCCTGACCAACATGGAGAAATCCTGTCTCTTCTAAAAATACAAAAATTAGCAGTGTGTGGTGGCATATGCCTATAATCCCAACTACTCAGACGGCTGAGACAGGAGAATTGCGTGAACCCAGGAGGCGGAGGTTGCAGTGAGCCGAGATCACACCATTGCACTCCAGCCTGGGCAACAAGAACAAAACTCCATCTCAAAAAAAAGAAAGAAAGAAAAGAAAAATGACAAATCACCACTTTGGGAAACTGTTTTGCACTATTCATTAATGCTGAATATATACAAACCCTCTGACCTGCAGTCCCACTCCTCTGTATAAATGCACAGATATGTGTGCATATGTTCATTAAAAGACATGTCTAAGCCAGGCACGGTGGCTCACGCCTGTAATCCTAGCACTTTGGGAGGCTGAGATGGGTGGATCACCTGAGGTCAGGAGTTCAAGACCAGCCTGGCCATCATGGTGAAACCCCATCTTTAAAAAAAAAAATAAAATTAAAATTAAAAAATTTAAAAAGAATGTTTTTAAAAAAGGCATGTCTAAGGAGATCACCACAGCACTATTCACAACAGCCAAACACTGGAAACTACTCAAATGTCCATCAACAGTAGAATGGATTTTTTAAATATGTACACAATCTAGCGACCCGTGAGAATGATCTAGAAATGCACATACCACGTGACTACACCCCACACATGTAATTTTGGGGGAAAGACGCCAGTCACAGGGGAGTGTGTGATGATGTTATTTATATTAAGCAAATAAACAGGTTAAGCTAATCTACATGGTTAGAAGTCAGGACAAGGTTTTCCTGAGTGGCTGACAGGGAGGGGGCTTCCAAAATGCTGGAAATGTTCTATTTATCCAGGTCCTGGCTCCGCACTCAGGTTCGGCTTGAGAACATTTGTCAAGCTAACGACGCACATACGACATGTGCACTTTTCTCCATGCACATTATGTCTATGAAGAGTGAGCTCATATTTTTTGAGTTTCTCTTGTGAAAATATGTTTGCTGGAATGTCAAAGACATCGAAACACCCCCTCCAGGCTTGGGAATCGTCAGCTTCCAGGTTTCCCTGTTGCATCGTATTCTCACGCTCCACTGCCTCACAGCTGACCCTTCCCTAGAGGACACTGAATGGAAGGAAGTCTTCACAATAAGCATGCTCTGGTCCAGTGACACGGAATTGCCCCACAAGAAAACGTGGCCGCAGCCTCATTCTCTTGCCTCCATCTCTCTCCTCTCTGCCTCTCAGGCTGTCACAGCCAAATCTGTCATTTCCTTCTTCACCCTCCCTACCGGGCATTTACACCAGCTGAGCTCCTGCGGTGGACATTTGGAAGAAAAATGAAAAACAGGCTGCATCTATTCCCTACCCAACACCAAGACAGCATCTCTGCACATCCGCTCCCCCTAAATATGGGATGGGCAGATGGATGCTTTGGTAACTGAAGCCTTAAAGCATCCAGGGGTGGCACAGGCTGGTAAATGGGGTATGAGGTACAGAACACAGAAAGCGAGGGAAGGCGTCCCTGGTACCAAAGCTGTGAGAGGAGCAGTTTGCAGGGGTAGCCACAGTTCGTGTCTGTCTCTCAGTGCGCGTGTGGCTCTGCCTTCCTCTCTCTCTGTCTCTGAGCCTCCTGGACTCTGCGCGTGTGTGTGTCTGTTTGTGCACATGTGTGTGTTTCTCTTTCCCTGTCTTGCAGAAGAAACCGGTCATGTTATTAATTTTAGCACCAGCAAGAATCAGCGGATGCTGATCATAACACCTCTGAGATCTGGCCAACAGGGCCGCAGTCGGAGCTGCAAGAGCGAGAAATCAGTTCCGTGAAGTCAGAACCACCACGTCACTAAAGCCTCACAATCTGGGTGTGCCTCAGTTTCTCTTTCTCTCAGGATCGTGAAGTAAGATTTCTTCAACACTGAGGCCACGATCACAATGTCTCCTTTATCTTCTCCCGAGGAAGGGAGAGGTGGCAAATTATCTGGGGTGCTCACATGATTTCTCTATGGTATCCTAGAAGTTGGGGCTTCCCTACGCTGGAAGATAAATCGGGGAGATCCATTCCCAGAGAAAGCGGCAGCTGTCCCCCCCGGCTGACAGGCTCTATTTTTGCGTCATTTCACTTCCTCCCTAACGTGTGCTGGGGGGACTCGATCAGCTGCTTTGGAATTCCCAAGCCTTCAAGCACCTGCTCCCCTCACGCTCACCCAATTCCTCACTGAGTGGGGCGGGGGTGGAGTGGGAGCCACGTGAACCAAGGTGTGAATGCTCATGCCGTGGTCACAGTCGTGTGGCCTTGGGGACATCCCTTAAGCTCATTGAAAGTGTTTCCTCATCTATTCAATAAAAACAAGGACCGAGCCGGGGATGGTGGCTCATGCCTATAATCCTAGGACTTTGAAAGAAGGTGGGCAGATCCCTTGGACCCAGGAGTTTGAGACCAGCCTGAGCAACATGGTGAAACCCCATCTCTACAAAAAATACAAAAATTAGCTGGGGGTAGTGGCACACCTGAAGTCCCAGCTACTCGGGAGACTGAGGTAAGAGGATAGCTTGCGTCCAGGAAGTGAGTGGAGGTTGCAGTGAGCCAACATCATGCTACAGCCTAGATGACAAAGTAAGACCTGGTCTCTAATAATAATAATAATAATAATAGGCCAGGCGTGGTAGCTCACACCTGTAATCCCAGCAATTTGGGAGACTGAGGCAGGTAGATTACCTGAGGTCAGGAGTTCAAGACCAGCCTGACCAGCATGGTGAAACTCCATTGCTACTAAAAATACAAAAATTATCTGGGCATGGTGCAGGCATCTATAATCCCAGCTACTCAGGAGTCTGAGGCAGGAGAATCACTTGAACCCAGGAGGAGGAGGTTGCAATGAGCTGAGTTTGTGCCACTGCACTCCAGCCTGGACAACAACAGCAAAACTCCATCTCAAAAAATAATAATAATAAGGAATAGAAACATGTGTCCTCTGGAGTTCATCTGCGGACGAGACACTGGATGTTAGAGAGTGCTGAGTGCACAGGGGCCCCACAACACAAGCAGACAGTCAACATCCCCCTCAACCGCACAGCGCTGCTATTACTGTGGCTATTCCACAAGTCAGACTTGGAAGATGCAAAGCGAACCCAGTTGAATTCCCTAATGTTATTACGGGCTT
Source organism: Sapajus apella (assembly GCF_009761245.1). Classification (NCBI taxonomy): domain Eukaryota; kingdom Metazoa; phylum Chordata; class Mammalia; order Primates; family Cebidae; genus Sapajus; species Sapajus apella. The sequence goes on along the minus strand of NW_022436943.1, from coordinate 51,204,970 downwards.
GCTTTCCTCTGCACTTTGTCGGACACAATGTGGGTCTCCGCAAGGAGGCAAGTGGCTGACACAGAACCAGCCTCTGACAGCGGCACCTCCACTCGCAGGATGCAGCAGAGCCGTGAGTGAGCTCTGCAGGTCTGTTGCTTACAGCCATTCTTCAGGAACACTGACGTTCGCGTTCTGCCAGCCTCCAGAAACCCAAGCGTGTCCTGCTTGGGATGAGTGCTTGGGAACTCATCAGGTGCTTAGGAAATGTTGACTGGAAGGCAGGGCACGGTGGCTCAAGCCTGTAATCCCAGTACTTTGAGAAGTGGATCATGAGGTCAGGAGTTCAAGACTACCCTGGCCAGCATGGTGACACCCCATCTCTACTAAAAATACAAAAAATTAGCATGGCGGTGCACACCTATAGTCCCAGCGACTCAGGAGGCTGAGGCAAGAGAATTGCTGGAACCCGGCAGGTGGTGGTTGCGGTGAGCCGAGATTGTGCCACTGCACTACAGCCTGGAAGACAGAGCAAGATTCTCAAAAAAAAAGGAAATGTTGACTGAAATAGTGAGCAATTAATTCCAGCTACATAGACAGTACTCACATGCTAGCTTCTAGCATAGTGCAAGAAGCCAGACATCATCAAACATGAAAGACACAATCCCTGCCTTCATGGAGCTTTCAGTCTGTACCAAGATTTCCAGAGAAGCAAGCACACACACAGGATAGGACCATAAATGGGGACATTTGATGCTGTCCAGGTTGCCATGGTGGGCTGGCAAAAGCTGAGGGACTGGAGGAAGGGCTGGATCACATGGGATGTAAGAGGTCCCAGCACGTCAGTACACAAGAAACCCTGGAAATAAACCCATTCAATGTCTTCACTGAAGAGCTGAGAAGTAAAACCTGGAGAAGTAAAGTGACTCGCCCAAGACCACTCAGCTAAGACCTGTAGATGCAGAGTGAGAAGCAAATCTCAATAAGAAGGGTGTGCTGGGCACAATGCCTAGAGGAGAAACTAGTCCTTAAATTGGTAGGTGCTGCTGGGCGCCGTGGCTCACACCTGAAATCCCAGCACTTTGAGAGGCTGAGGTGGGTGGATCAGGAGGTCAGGAGTTCGAGACCAGTCTGGCCAACGAGGTAAAGCTCTGTCTCTACTGAAGATACAAAAAATTAGCTAGGTGTGGCGGTGGACGCATGTAATCCCAGCTCCTCGGAAGGCTGAGGCAGGAGAATCACTTGAACCTGGGAGGAGAAGGCTGCAGTGAGCCAAGACAATGCATTGCACTCCAGCCTGGACGACAGGGCGAAACTCCAACTCAAAAAAAAAAAATTAGTAAGTGCTTGGGCATTGTCCATCGAAGGTGGCACAACCGGAAGCCCAGAAGAGCACGTATTTACCACACCTCCCAAGTGCTGGTTCTGAGGGCGCTGGCTGAGCTCCTGTGATCTCCAACAATGCCATGAGGTATGAGTTCACTTTGAAACAGGAACACTGGTACACAGCAAAGTCCAAGTATGCCCAAGCCATGCAGGAGTCAGCGAGAGACAGAGCTGGGACACCAGCCCAGGCACTGCCTCCAGAGCCTTTGTTTTTTTTTTTTTTTTTTTTTTTTTTTGAGATAGAGTCTCACTCTGTCACCCAGGCTGGAGTGCAGTGGCGTGACCTCAACTCACTACAACCTCCACCTCCTAGGTGCAAGGGATTCTCCTGCCTCAACCTCCCAAGTGGCTGGGATTACAGACATCTGCTGCCACGCCCGGCTAATTTTTGTATTTTTAATAGATACAGGGTTTCGTTATGTTGGCAAGGCTGGTCTCGAACTCCTGATCTCAACTGATCTGCCTGCCTTGGCCTCCCAAGTGTTTGGATTACAGGCGTGAGCCACCTCACCCGGTCCTGGGCCTGGGCCTTTGTTCTTAACCACTAGTCCGTCTTGCCTTTGAATGACTATGGGACTGGAAGCAGGGCAGTAGGATAAGAAACTTCTAAAAGAAAGAGATGGGAATGGCAGGTTGCAAGAAATGCAAGGAAAACAGAGGTTTCCAAGGCATCAATAACCTCTACTGCCAGGAGCTCACCAAAACGGCCCCAGCAGGGCATGAGTCTTGCTCTTTTTCCCTCAGTGATGTCATCATGTCACCCATGACACGCTTCTCCAGACTGGCTCCCTATCAGAATGGACGGTGGGTCTCACTATGGCCTGAAGCCATGATATCCATTCCCCCTAGGCTCAGGGAGTGGGGAGGTAGGCCCCCAGAACAGCCCGCCCCTGGCCACTTCTCCCCACCCCCTTGCAGGTGAGAAGGCAAATGCCCTTGTCGGCAAGATGCCTGTGGGCAGCATCCAGGGAGGCTGCGGGCACTTCTCACCAATGGACACTGTCCTACAGATCCAATGGTCTCAGGCACCTAAAAGTTATGGGAACATGACTGTGCTAATAAGGATCGCAGCGTGACTTCACGATAACCTTCTTTTGAATTAACTAGACCAGACCAGATCAGTAAGGAACAGCAATAATAATTTTAAGACAGAAAGAGAGGCAGACAGCAGTGGGGAAGGGAAAGGGGAAGAGAGGGAAAAAGAAAGGAGAGATGTGATGTCAAGCAGCGACCAACGCTTCAGAGACAAACAGGCCAGGAGGAGAATTCTAGCTCTGAGGCTTCCACATTTTGAAGCTTTAACCTTCAGTTCTTGGACTCTGCATCCGTATCCGTGAAACGCCTTGCAGAGTTGGGGAAGGCCAGAGATAGCCCATGTGAAGCCCTTGCACATGGCAGACCTCTATATAGGCAAAGTTCCCATTTCGTCAGGCTCACCTCCATCTCCTTCATCCTTAGGCTTGAAGATGCTAAAGATACTGCAATGACAGAGAAGAGTCGTGAACACTGTTCTTCCCCAAATGACAGACCTTCAAAATCTGTTGTTGTTTTTTAATTCAAATTCCTGTTGTTTGACTATGCCCACAAAATCCCTCAGGAAAAGGTCAGCAAAGGCCCAAATGTCAATCAAATCCCCATGAACAAAGGGGCAAAGTGCCAAGGACCTGAGTCGTCTAACAATGGCTCAAGGTGACAGTTCTTACAGAACAGCAGGACCCACGCTTGAAGATTCCAGATACAGAAGTTCAAAGGTGTAAAAGTTCTCCAAGAAAGTTCAGTAAATTTGTTTTTTCTTTTATTTTTTGGTTGGAGGGGTTTGAGACAGGGTCTGGTTCTGTCACCCAGGCTGGAGTATAGTGGCGTGATCATGCCTCACGCAGCCTCAAACGATCCTCCCACCTCAGCCTCCTGAGTAGCTGGGACTACAGGCGAATGCCACCATGCCCTGCTAATTTTTGTATTTTTTTTTTTTTTGTAGAGAGAGGGTTTCATCATGTTGCTCAGGCTGGAAAGGAAGTTCACTAAGTTTGACAGAGACTCAAGAGTTTACGCGGGTCTCTGCTGCAAAGAGCTTAAAATCTCATTTAAAAAACAGGACTGGATGGGCACAGTGGCGCACGCCTGTAATCCCAGCACTTTGGGAGGCTGAGGTGGGCGGATCACCTGTGGTCAGGAGCTCGAGACCAGCCTGGCCAACATGGTAAAACTCTGCCTCTACTAAAAATACAAAACTAGCCGGGCATGGTGACACACGCCTATAATCCCAGCTACTTGGGAGGCTGTGACAGGAGAATCACTTGAACCTAGGAGGTGGAGATTTCAGTGAGCCAAGATCCCACATTGCACTCCAGTCTGGGCAACAGAGTGAGACTCTGTCTCAAAAAAATAAAAATAAAAATGAAAAAAAAAAAAAACAGGACTATGAGAAATAGTCCATTTAAGGATTAAGTCAAAATATGCTCCTAAACAGTAGTAAATGTGCCGTATGGAGTTCAGGGAAGCTCCAGGAGAGATCAAAGCTGCTTTTCTGGGAAGTTCATGTGTCCCCTGAGAGGTATGTGAGTTGGGAAGAGGGAGAGAGACCCTCAGGGTAGGGGTAGGGGTAATGTCAAAATAAGGAGGATGGACAGAAATGGTATTTAACAGTCAGCAATCACAAAGAAAACCCTTTAAATTTCCCACTTAATCCCATTCATCCTCACAGCCCCACAGACGGGTCTCACATCAGAAACTTATAGAAACGGCAGCATGAAGAGGGCAGACACCTTGCCCAGTCTGTGTGGCTGACAAGGGTGGACTTGAACCCAGGTCCATCAGACTGCAAGTCCCCTTGGGGGCCATCATCACAGCACAGGCTGCCTGCTTTAGGATCTGGGCACGTTCTAGGCGCTCGGAGCTCCCACTCTCTGAGGGGCCGGGGAGTTGGCCTCCTCGGCAAGAGGAAACTTTCCACCACGCCACTCTGCTGATCCTGTCCTCTCGCACATCCCACAGCTCCATACATCCCATAATCACCACCTTTGTTCCGACTCCTCTTTAAAACCTGGATTAGTTGGGCTTCCGGGGAGGTCACGCTCCTGACTTCGGAATGCACTTCTGACTTTCACAGAAGCAGGTCTCTACTCAAGTCACGCAGGCATATCTCACTAAGTAAACTTTGGCAGCCACCTAGCTTGCTCAAGGACTCCGGCTAAGTCCAAATGCGGGGCAAGGGGGCAAAGGAAAGAGATGACAGCACGAACAGCCCAAGACAGGGAGCAGGGACATCGGCTCTGCTCTCCTGTCACCCAAGCGCCACAGAGGACAGGAGCTGTGGAAAACTTGCAGAAGCGCTCGGGGGGGCGCCTAGGAGCTGACTTGTTTCCCTCCTCTTCCTGCACAGAGGACAGACCCCGGTCAGGCACCCTCCCATCAGAACAGGCCCAGGAGATGGGAAGAGTGTACAGGCAATGCTAGCATCATCCAGGGAAACGGAAAGGATGAAGACGGGAGAAGAGAGGAAAGGGAGAGGACGGGAAAGAAGGGAGCAGCTCAAACAAATACGCAGGAGAAATTAAAACTCACCGTATTCAAAACCTGTCGGAACAGCACTCCAGAAAAGAGCCCTGGCTGGGGGAACCTGAGTTCCCAGAGCTCCATGGGAACTAGGTGGCATTACAGCATTCATAGCAAGCCAAGTGTGAAACTACACACACACACACACACACACACTCATTCACACTGCTGTTTGGGGCGTGTGTATTAATCACTGTATGTTTTCCCTGTATCTCCATGGTGCAGGTCACAGTCCTGCTCTCCTAAAAGGCTTCCCCCCCAGGCCAGTGAGTCTCAAACCTGAGTATGCCTAAGCATCACCGGGCTTGCTCCAATGCAGACCCCAATGCCCACCCCTGTAACTCTGCTCAGTACACCTGGTGGGGGCAGGGGGTGGTAGGTATCTATTTGACAGGGCCCCCAGGTGAGGCAGGGGTGCCACAGAACTCCTCAGAGAAACCCTGTTTCAGAGGGCTTACTGCTCCAAGAACAAATCGATCTCTCTTTCCAGCATGAGGCCTTGCAGATACAAATGAGAATATGAGTGATGGTTGTCAGAAGGGAGGAGGGGCCCATGAGCTGTCCTTACTGAGCTCCATTCTGTGCGGGGCACAGGCGGGGTCCAAACACCCAGCGTCTCCCTTCCTCCTCATCCTCCCCATGGAAGCAGTTCCTAGAAGCCTGTGCAGATGAGCAGCTAAGGCTCCCCAGGGTGCCTTTTCACTGAACTAGGAAATAGCAGGACTGGGAACTTCCCTTTGTCTCAGAGAAAAGAAAATAAGGAAAGGATCCCACTCTATGTTGCAGAAATTTGATGCAGCTTAGAGGAGAAGAAGGACGTGGAGAAGAAAATCAGGAAAATAAATTATTGAGCACATATTACTTTGCATACTTGGCCACATCCCTTTTAGTCTTTCAGTCCTTGAATATGCTTATTTCACAGATGAGGAACGGAGGCTCAAAATGTGTCTAAAGATGAAGTATTCACCCCTAAACACACTTTTTTTTTTTTTTTTTTGAGATGGAGTCTTGCTCTGTTGCCCAGGCTGGAGTGCAATGGCACGATCTCAGCTCAATGTAACTTCCGCCTCCCAGGTTCAAGTGATTCTCCTGCCTCAGCCTCCTGAGTAGCTGGGATTACAGGTGCCCACCACCATGCCCAGCTAATTTTTGTATTTTTAGTATAGACGGGGTTTCATCATGTTAGCCAGGATAATCTCGATCTCCTGATGTCGTGATCTGCCTACCTCGGGCTCCCAAACTGCTGGGATTACAAGCATGAGCCACCGTGCCCAGCAGAAGTATTCCTCTTATAATCGGAAAACAACACTTGAAAACGAGAAAGTGAAAAAGAAGAGAGAGAGAGAGAGAGAGAGTGAGAGAGGACGCACGGCTCTCACCTCATGCTATGACTCCAGAAAGCAGGCCACCTCTGTGCACGCTCCTGGCTCTCACAAATGATAACACTGGGAGGAAGAACAGTCCTCAGCTGTGAGGGAGGGGATGCTGTGCAGCTTGCCATGGTCACTGGCTAAGATGGGAAAGTGTTAAGACCAAAATCCAGCACCCTAATATCTCCCCCCAACAACCACGGAAAACTGAGTACAACCAGCAATGCCACACCCCATGATTATAGTGGAGGATGTTTCTCCAGTATAAATACACAGGCACCCAAAGTGCCACATCCAAAGAAGCGTGCATGGCAAAAGGGCAACAGCACCTCCTCCAGCAGGCATAACACAGCCCGGGCCACACACACACACATACACACACACACACACACACACACACCCCACACACAGCCGGGAGGCCAACCAAGACTCTGCAGGGTGAGGGAAGGGCCAGGTGGCAGGCCAAATGCCAAAAATGAGTAGGATTCCTGCAGAAGGGAAGGGTACCCACCAGGGGATGTGAAGAAAGGGAAGCGTTGGCATAAGCCGTAAAGGGGATGAAGAGCCTTCTTTTGGGGAAGAAGAGGATCACACAGTAAATGGAACTGCCTCACTTCTGTCTCAAACCCACTTCACAATCAAGACAAAGGTCATACCCACGGCTAACATTCACGGGGCACGTTTCAGATCAGAGACATTGCACATCAAGAATGTTAGCGTGGCTCAGACTCTCAACACTCCTGCTAAGTAGGTATCAGACCATGCTTGTGTTACAGGTGACAAAGCCGCAGCACAAGTCGTACGGGTGGTAAAAAGAGGAACTGGGACTGAGGACCCACAGTCCAGGCTCTTAAACTTTTAGCTTCAGCTACTGCCATCCCTGATCTCTGGACACGGTGGATGTGTCACTCACTGATTCTCCTCTGGGCTTCGATCCCTGCTGCTCCTCCAACTGTTACACCCCTTGGTGAACTTCTACTCATCCTACCAAGCCCTTCTCCTCCTCTGTGCAGCCTCTCCCAATCTTCTCATTATCCTGTCGCAGCTCCTGCCTAAATCCATTGCTCTCCCTTCCCCCCTGCTCCCATGGCATAATGACATTATCAAATTTAAATCCTAAGCCCGTCATCCCTACTGTGTCATTCATTCTGGCACTGCAACCCAAGATGTGGAAGGGCACGTTGTAAAAACACGCAGGCTGTATTTTCTCCATAACCCAAGCCCGAGGTTGAGCCGCCCTGAGCTTTGCATGTTCCCTTGAGCTGGGAGCAGCGTTAGGACAGTAACTACATGGCCTTAAATTCTGTGTCTCCCAGATATAAGGCACTTGGCTGCTTGGCAGCTAGTGGTGCTCAATCAATATTCATGCTGGGCATTCATCCAGTAGACATTTACTGCACACCTATTCTATGTTAGTCACTGTGCTTGGCCAGAGTGATGGAGGTCGTTTTTAACGAAGAGATAGCAATAGATTCCAAAGGAGGTTGGGCATGGTGGTTCACGCTTTTAATCCCAGCACTTTGGGAGGCTGAGGCAGGCGGATTGCCTGAGCTCAGGAGTTCACAACCAGCCTGGGCAACACGGTGAAACCCCGTCTCTACTAAAATACAAAAAAATTAGCCAGGCGTGATGGCATGTGCCTGTAGTCCTAGCTACTCGGGAGGCTGAGGCAGAAGCATTGCTTGAACCTGGGAGGTGGAAGTTGCAGTGAGCTGAGATTGTGCCACCGCACTCCAGCCTGGGCGACAGAGCAAGACTCCATCTCAAAAAAAAAAAAAAAAAAAAAAAAAAATCCAAAGGAGAAATGGACAACACATAATCATTGATTCACAGAAGCAGTGAAATGCAGAAATGCAGCAAAGATTTTGTGGGGCAGCGGCCTCCTCCGGGAAGCAAAGGCTCTGCAGCATCTGTAGTGTATTTGTACCCTGCGTCCATTTGGTACTGTGCACACCAGGAGAGGGATTTAGCATTTCTAAGCTTTACCTTCCTCCTCAGAAATTAACAACTCCCTTTACTTCCTAGGGTTGCTGGGAGGATAAAATGAGACAATCCACGCAAAGTGCACAGCGGGTCTCACCCACACAGAAAACATGCAATAGGTATTAGCTACTTTTGCCACCACCATACATGAAAGTGAAAGCTAGCCACGATGATTTTTCAGCAGCCAAGAGTGATCCTGAAGGATAAACATATCTTTGTGCTTCTAGAACTTAGAAGGGATTTCCTTCCTATTCATTTTCCAAATAAGGAAAAGAACATGTTCTCCTTCAGTTAATTCCAAATGCTAAGTAATCTAGGGTTATGCTTACCCAGCAGGTAAAAGAGCTGAAGGTAAATCAGGGATATGTCATGGGAATCTTCAGAAGGCTGCAAGGAGAAACAGGCATTCCATCTGAGCCCGCCCAGATTTCTTTAAAACCCTCAGGAGGACACACCCAGAGGCCAGAGGCAGGCCCTTGTTTTAGGACACCATAGGCACTCCAGGCTGGAAGCCTGCTGCCCCATGTCCTCACCTAACCCCAAGCAGGACAGCCAGAGCAGGTCAATACCAGTAAGTGAGAGGGTGGGAAAACAGGAAGAACGGTGCGGAGCTGGGGAAGGAGAGGGCAGCTCAGTGGTGCAGTCAGCAACAGATCAGGAAATGGACAGGCTGTCCCGCCATTTCGCTTTAACGTGTCTGGATTCCTAGAATATCAGAAGCAAGGGGCAGCGTGGGGAAAAAGAAGATATATCAGACCTACAAAGGGCCAGAGACCATCGTGGACATAATTTCATCAAACGTCTTCTGTAACTTGCATGATGGCTTTTGACAGTGGGCAAACTATCCCCCCCATGTGAAACCTGAAACACTGAAATAATCAAGCTCAGATTCCAAGCCAGGGTTTTCTGGCTGCTTCCACTGAAATTCCCTGCCAAAGGACACGCATGACATTCTACGGAAAAGTCACTTGTTTTTTTTTTACTTGAGACGGAGTCTCACTCTGTTGCCCAGGCTGGAGTGCAACGGCACAATCTCAGCTCACCACAACCTTCACCTCCTGGATTCAAGCAATTCTCCTGCCTCAACCTTCCAAATAACTGGGATTACAGGCATGAGCCAACCGGTCCAGCTAATTCTGTGTTTTTAGTAGAGACGGAGTTTCTCCACGTTGGTCAGGCTGGTCTCGAACTCCCGACCTCAAATGATTCACCCGCCTCAGCCTCCCGAAGTGCTGGGATTACAGGTGTGAGCCATCACGCCCGGCCCAGGTCTACTTCTACTTTTTACACTTCTGTAGCATTTGAAGTTATTTTTAATGAGTTTTTTTTTTTTTAATTTTTAATTTTTGTGGGTACATAGGCATATATATTTATAGGATACATGAGATATTCTGATACAGGCATATAATGCATAAGAGTCCCATCAGGGTAAATGGGGTGTCCATCACCTCAAGCATTTACCCTTTCTTTGTGGTACAAGCAATCCAATTAAACTCTTATTTATTTATTTATTTGAGACAGATACTCATTCTGCTGCCCAAGTTGGAATGCAGTGGCAGGATCTTGGTTCACTGCAATCTCCGCCACCTGCCTCAGCCTCCCGAGTAGCTCGGATTACAGGCACCCACCACCACACCCAGCAATATTTTTTTTTTTTTTTTTTTTTTTTTTGAGACGGAGTTTCGCTCTTGTTGCCCAGGCTGGAGTGCAATGGCGTGATCTCGGCTCACCGCAACCTCCGCCTCCTGGGTTCAGGCAATTCTCCTGCCTCAGCCTCCTGAGTAGCTGGGATTACAGGCATGTGCCACCATGCCCAGCTGATTTTTTGTATTTTTAGTAGAGATGGGGTTTCACCGTGTTGACCAGGATGATCTCGATCTCTTGACCTCGTGATCCACCCTCCTCGGCCTCCCAAACTGTTGGGATTACAGGCGCGAGCCACCGCGCCCGGCTATTTTTATATTTTTGGTAGAGACAGGGTTTTACCATGTTGGCCAGGCTGGTCTCAAACTCCTGACCTCAAGTAATTCCCCGCCTTGGCCTCTCAAAGTGCTGGGATTACAGGCGTGAGTCGCTGTGCCCAGCCTCTTTTAGTTGTTATTATTTTCAGGTAGATACTTGCTCTGTCTCCCAGGCTGGAGTGCAGTGGTGCGATCTCGGCTCACTGCAACCTCCGCCTCCTGGCTTCAAGTGATTCTCCTGCCTCAGCCTCCTGAGTAGCTGGGATTACAGACACCTGCCACCTTGCCCAGCTAAATTTTGTGTGTGTGTTTTTAGTAGAGACAGGTTTTCATTATGTAGGTCAGGCTGGTCTCAAACTCCTGAAGTCAGGTGATCTACCTGCCTCGGCCTCTCAAAGTGCTGGGCATGAGTCCCCGTACCTGGTCAGTTATTTTTAAATGTACAATATATTATTGTTGACTGTACTTGCAATGCAATCAGAAAAGAAAAGTACAGATGCTTTGCTGGGTTTTGTTTTTCTTTGAGACGGAGTTTCGCTCTTGTTACCCAGGCTGGAGTGCAGTGGTGCGATCTCGGCTCACCGCAACCTCCGCCTCCTGGGTTCAGGCAATTCTCCTGCCTCAGCCTCCTGAGTAGCTGGGATTACAGGCACGCGCCACCATGCCCAGCTAATTTGTTGTATTTTTAGTAGAGGTGGGGTTTCACCATGTTGACCAGGATGGTCTCGATCTCTTGACCTCGTGATCCACCCGCCTCGGCCTCCCAAAGTGCTGGGATTACAGGCTTGAGCCACTGCGCCCGGCCGGGTTTTGTTTTTCAATCAGCATCTGGCCCTACAATTTGCAGATATTCTTCGGGATGTGAGAACAATTCCTGACTATGGGTCAAAAAACACCACTAAAGAGCTGTATCTTTGTCTCTTCTCCTCAAAGATGAAGTCACACGCTTCACCCAATTCTGGTGGACTCTGCCTGAGGACAGACAAGCAGAGGGCCCCTGGGCACCAGGTGTGCTGTGCATACCTTCCCCAGCAGCAAAACCTGCAAAGAACTAGTCAGCTGGGCCAACATCACACAAACCTAGGATGTGAAGCATCCCTCTCCTCGCTAATGTCTATTTGATACAAAAGTTTTTGCCGAGTGTGGGGGCTCACGCCTGTAATCCCAGCACTTCGGGAGGCAGAGGCAGGCGGATCACCTGAGGTCCGGAGTTCGAGACCAGCCTGACCAACATGGAGAAACCCCACCTCTACTAAAAATACAAAATTAGCTGGGCATGGTGGCGTACACTTGTAATCCCAGCTACTTGGGAGGCTGAGGTAGGAGAATCACTTGAACCCGGGAGGTAGTTTGCAGTGAGCCTAGATCATGCCACTACCCTCCATCCTGGGCAACAAGAGTAAAAGTTCATCTCAAAAAACTAAAAGAAAGAAGAAGACATAGAAGTTCTCATATCCACTTCCCTGCATTCCCATGAGTAAAAACCACATTTATTCTGAGGTTTGCCATCCCCTGAGAGGGCTCCTGGGTATCACATCAGCAGAAAGACAGTTGTATGTGCTAACTCCAGGCCAAAACATGGAGAAGTGTCAGCTATACACAGCGTCCTTGTCCCAGGCAGCCTCTCCTGGTGCTCCGTGGCGGAGCACACAGCTGGCAGTAAGCATTCCTCTGCATTACATGCTTTTGATTTGCTCTCTGTCTTTATGTTTTCCTTGCAGAGGATGTAGACAGGGCTTGGTTATTCAACCCATCCACAAGGTGATCTGGAGTACAGTCCAGGAGGACAGGAATTAATTCAGCATCTTACCTTTTGAACTTCCTGCCCTCCCCAGTCACTGGACAGAGAAGAGGAGGAGAAGGAGGAGGTGGAGGCAGCATAAGGGACGTGTGACTTCGGCTGTCACAGAGTTAATAGGAAACAGGGCATATTCACCAACACTACTCACCACTTTGGCAAACAATATAAACAATAAGGGCTCACATTCTCAGGCTGCACGCTGGGGCTCTGCATGCATCATTGCATTTAATCATTGCCTTGACCCAGACAACTTTGCAAGTAAGGTCACTGAGGCCCAGAAATGTAAAGCCATCTGCCCAAGTGCTCATAGCTAGTAAGTGGGAGAAGGAGCTTCCTCTAGCTGAAGAGGATGTTTGTCTAGACATCTCAAGAGCTCTCAGACCTCCAAACGCAGAATGAAATGGCCAGTTCCACAGACGCTTCATCTTTCCTTCATTCAGCAAATATTTACCAAGTAGTCCTAAGTAAAGGAGGCAGTGCCGCTCACTCTCCCGCTCCACTTCCCTCAACCCCCAAAGGGTATTTGGTTCTGTGTTGGCTACCGTCTTAGTTTCTGAGGGCAGCCATAACAAATTGCTACAAAGTGGGTGGCTCATATCAGTAGAAATGCATTCTCTTACAGTTCTGGAGGCTCGATGTCCAAGATCAACGTGACAGCAGGACTGTGCTCCCTCTGAAGCTCCATGAAAGAATCTTCCTGGCCTCTTTCTGGCATCTGGTGGCTTCCTGCCATCCTTGGAGCTCTTTGGCTTGAACCTGCCCCTGTGGTCTTCCTCTGTGGTCACATGGCCAATCTCTGCCTCTGCAGTCACAGGGACTTTTCCCTGTATCTCTACAAATCTTTCTTCCCTATGACCCTCTCCTCTCCTCTAACGACATCAGTCATTGGCTTTAGCCCTCACCCTAATCCAATATGATATCATCTTAAGTAATGACATCTAAAAACACCACATGTCCGCCAGGCACGGGGGCTCACACCTGTAATTCCAACACTTTGGGAGGCCAAGGTGGGCCAATCGCGACATCAGGAGATTGAGACTATCCTGGCTAACATGGTGAAACCCCATCTCTACTAAAAATACAAAAATTAGCCAAGCGTAGCGGCGGGTGCCTAGAATCTCAGCTACTCAGGAGGCTGAGGCAGGAGAATCACTTGAACCCAGGAGGCGGAGGTTGCAGTGAGCTGAGATGGTGCCACTGCACTCCAGACTGGGCAACAGAGCAGGACTCCGTCTCAAAAAAAAAAAAGAAAAAGAAAAAGAAAAAAGGCCCTACATCCAAATAATGCCATGTTCTGAAGTTCATACAGACATGAATTTTGGGGGGATACTATTCAATCCAGTACAATTGGTTACTAACTTCTTCTATTATAAGGTAAAATTTGTAAATGACAAACATTCTCAAGCTTACAAGTTATAAAGTAGCAGAGAACAGTAGAAACAACCAGTTCCTTAAGGTCTCAGAAAAACAGGAGGGAAAGAGCCTAATGGGAAAGGTTGGTATTGTCTACCATCTTCTTTGCCCCTTTGACTTATGGTATTAGTCCAACACTGCAAAGTTTAACACTAACTAATAAGTACAATACATACTTGAAAGCATTAGCATCATTTTGTTGTTTAGTAATAAAGAATAGTCTGAGTGTGGTGGCTCACACCTGTAATCCCAGCACTTTGGAAGGAGGAGGTGAGTGGATCACCTGAGGTCAGGAGTTCGAGACCAGCCTGGGCAATGTGGTGAAACTCTGTCTCTACTAAAAACACAAAAATTAGCTGGGCGTGGTGGCTTGTGCCTGTAATTCCGGTATTCAGGAGGCTGAGGCAGGAGAATCACTTGAACCCAGGAGGCAGAGGTTAAGAGTGAGCCAAAGGCCGGGCGCGGTGGCTCAAGCCTGTAATCCCAGCACTTTGGGAGGCCGAGGCGGATGGATCACGAGGTCAAGAGATCAAGACCATCCTGGTCAACATGGTGAAACCCCATCTCTACTAAAAATACAAAACATCAGCTGGGCATGGTGGTGCGTGCCTGTAATCCCAGCTACTCAGGAGGCTGAGGCAGGAGAATTGCCTGAACCCAGGAGGCGGAGGTTGCGGTGAGCCGAGATCACGCCATTGCACTCCAGCCTGGGTAAAAAAAATGAAACCCCGTCTCCAAAAAAAAAAAAAAAAAAAAAAAAAAAAGGGTGAGCCAAAATCGTCGCATTGCACTCCAGCCTGGGCAACAAGAGTGAGACTCCATCTTAAAATAGGTAAATAAATGAAATCAAGAATAATGGTGGCAACTTCATGATTTACTAACAACTGCTTAAATAATTCACTGTAATTGTCACAATATGGAACCTGCAAACTTGTTGAGTCCATCCTGAACCAGACCCCTAGGCCTCCAGTCAATATCATCTCCATCATCTACAGCGTCCTAAGCGGCTTATTATTGACTTTGGTCCAGCAGAAGCGACTCCTGAATACAAAGTGTGCCTGAAGATCACAGCAGTGCCCATGGGTGAAATTTTAAACAAATCTTAAAGCCCGAGAAACTTTTAAAAAGTAAAGAGATAATACAATGTGTGTGTGTGTGTGTGTATGTTAAAAGGAAGGAGAAATAATAGGATGCCAAATTATACACATAGAACCATTTGAAGAAAAAAAAAAAAAGAAAAGAAACCTCTGGGCCAGGCACTAGGCTCACACCTGTAATCCCAGCACTCTGGAAAGCCGAGGCGAGCGGATCACCTGAGGTCAGGAGTTGGAGACCAGCCCGGCCAACATGGCAAAAACCCGCCTCCACTAAAAATACAAAAAAATTAGCTGGGTGTCTTGACATGAGCCTGAAATCCCACCTACTCTGGGAGCTGAAGCATGAAAACTGCTTGAACCCAGGAGGTCCGGGTTGCAGTGAACAGAGATCATGCCACTGCACTCCAACCTGAGCACAAAAAAAAAAAAAAAAAAAAAAAAAAAAAACCTGAGATTCAAGTGATAGGAAACTGATAGAATCAACTATAGGCCTGGATCCTGGAAATCAGCACTATTTTATTTCCAGGCAGTGGAGCTGAGAGGAAAATGCCACAGATCCTGAAGGCTTACAGCCCAAAGAGCTCTCAGAGGTACCATAACCTCTCTGTCTTCCCACCACCTGGCAAGGCTGCTATGGGATTAAATTAAATGAGTTAATATCTGCAAAGGACTTAGAAGAGTTACCTAGTTTCTGGAAGTGCTATACAATTCTTTGTCAAACAAAATAAACATCTATTTCATCATAAGACAAAGATTATTTTAAAAGTAAAGGAAAAAAACACTGGCAGACAAGGACAGAGAGAAGATCACGGAGAAAGGAACCTCACGCTCCGGTCACGTTTTCCTTTGATGATAGCTGAGATGGATGTCCTACCCTCAGTGAAGGCATACTTCAGACTCAGCAGGAAGCAGCCACCGTGATTGTATTAGGGGGCAGAGGGTGAGTGATCTCGGGCCTCTGGGACACTTTCATCTGGAGATGCTCCATAAAGGATGACATCTCACAAGATCTTAGCTTCAGGTCCTAGATTCCCCAGTCCCCTTCTCCCCACCCCACGAGTCACCACACATCCCCTAACATATCTGCATAAAAAATGAGACTGCACAGCCACTTGCAGTCTCGGGGCTGTCCCCCCGAAGTTCATTTTTCACCTTCAACCAGGCCAGCCCAGAGGGCATTACCATGCCAATAGCCCAGCCTTTGTCAGGGAGGAAGGCAGAGTGAGGACGGAAAGGCGGGAGTAGGTGCTGGCTCAGCAGAGCCCTCCCAGGCTGGGCATCCTCCAGGAGCATTGCTCATTGTTATTCCAGCCAGGTGTCAGCGAGCTGCTGGCCAAGCCAGGGATACTGCCAAGGAATGTGTACCTCAAGATCCGAGCTAATTCCCCCACAAAATTCCTCACCTCCCACCCCTCTAACTGCTAAGGAGTAAACAGGGGTGAGGGTGGGTCCAGGCAGAGGAGCTGATGGGTCTCGTTTGCACAAAAAAAGGACTGCCAGGCTGCGGTGGCTGGGACCCCTCCTCCTCCATCCTCCCAGGCAAGTGTGCCCCTCCCCCTTCTTCCTCCCTGACAGCCTGACCTTGGTTGAGGCCAAACGCAGGCCCAGGCAGCATCCTCAGCCATTCCTAGCATTCTGGTCAAGGTAGCCCGAGGAAGGCCGCAGGCAGGTCTTGAGCAGAAGTGAGGAGGGCACCTGGGGCCAGCCAAGCCAGGCCCCAGGTGGAAACCACTTGGAAGAGCCTCACCCTCAGGTGAGCAACCCGTGCACTGCCCCGCTGATGACTTGGGTTTAAAGTCGGCCTCCACGTGAATGCAAGCCTTACACACAAACACACGTAGCATTTGTGCAAGCTCCTCACAGGCACAAGGAGCCTTCCTCTGAAATGGCCCAAGGCTCCCTGGTGGCTGTTTACTCGGCATAAAGTGTAGCACTACGGAGGGTTAGTGAACACGAGGCGAGATCTGCCCAGATCTCCAAGCCCACGATCTTCCCTGCACACTAATACAGATGCACACACAGTACATGACAGTCGGGTCTCCTGCAGTGATGCCTGCATTCGCCAGCGATTCACTGAGCCTCCAACACAGACTGAGGTCTCTGCAGCTGCTTCCACCACTGCTTCCCCACTATCCTGGAACCCACCAGATGGAAAGTTCCTCTCCCTTTTTTTTTTTTAAGATGGCGTTTCACCATGTTGGTCACGCTGGCCTTGAACTCCCGATCTCAGGTGATCTGCCCGCCTTGGCCTCCAAAGTGCTTGCATTATAGGCGTGAGCCACCACGCCCAGCCTGGAAGTTTCCTCTCTCTATCCCCCATCTCCTTCCCCTTTGTGACCACCCCATGCTCTCCCAGCCCACTCCTGTCTCGATTGACAGGGCCTATTTCTCCAGACCTCCTTCATTCCTCTGATGCTGAGGGAGAGGGAGTTGGAGAGGACACTGAGGCGAGGCAGGATGTCCCAGTGTCTATGATCCAAGATCATGACAAGCCCCAGCAGGTCAGCAGTGGGCCTCAGCTCAGAGAGCACCAGCATCTCTGTCACCCAGCCCCACTCTGCCCTGGTATCCTATTGCTGTGGGTCAGGGGCAGGAAAGCGGACCCATGCTCCTTACGCAGACAGCTCAAGAGGGTCCCATCATCTGCAGGAGTTGGAATTTGTGTCAAGAAAGACCACAAAGGGAGCCAGGCATGGTGGCTCACACCTGTAATCCCAGAACACTGGGAGGCCGAGGCAGGCAGGTCACAAGGTCAGGAGATCGAGGCCATCCTGGCCAACACAGTGAAACCCCATCTTTACTAAAAATGCAAAAAAATTATCCGGGTATGGTGTCACTTGCCTGTAGTCCCAGCTACTAGGGAAGCTGAGGCAAGAGAATCTCTAGAACCCGGGAGGCGGAGGTTGCAGTGAGCTGACATAGCACCACTACAAAAAAAAATAAGAAAGACCATGAAGGTACTGGGCCCAGGGCCGGGGCACAGCCAGCAGACATGATGAGCTGGAGGAGCAGATTGTCTGGGGCTTAAGGGTACTTGCCAAGGGCTCCTGAGAACTCCAATAGACCAACAATTCAAACAGCAGACAGGAGGGGAAGCGGTCCCTAATTGACCATCACGTCATCTTGGCCAGGCAGCCAGAGGCAGGGTTGGGCTGTCAGAGGGAGAGGCCATGGACTGTGACATTTCTGCAGACCCCTTTATCTCACTGATCTGCAAACCCTGACTACTTCAGCCAACCCTGCCAGGTCACCAGGCAGCTTCAGCGCCCCAACTCACAGACGATCACACCCAAATAAGGGTTTGCCTGCCAGTGCCACACCCAAAGGACATTTCCCTTGGGCTGCCCTCAGCTCCCACCCCCCACGGGCTGGACACCAGGCTGGCCATCAAATGCTGCATCCATCACACTCACTTCCTAGGGCTGCCGGAACAAACTACTGCAACCTCAGTGACTTAAATCCACCCACATTTATGATGATACACTCCTGAAGATACAAAGTTCAAAATGGGTCTCCCTGAGTGTTACCAGGAGTGCGTTCCCTCCTAGAGGCTCTCGGGGAGTGCCTCTTTCCTTGCCTTTTTCAACTTCTAGGGACTGTTCTTATTCCTTGTCTCATGATCCCTTTCTCCATCCTCAAAGCCAACAACGTCACTTGTCACATAGCACCTTCATGACTGTAATCCCAGCAATTTGGGAGGCTGAGACGGCCGGATCACCTGAGGTCAGGAGTTCAAGACCAGTATGACCAACATGGAGAAACACTGTCTCTAGTAAAAATGAAAAAAAAAATAATAAATAAAAAATAAAAAAATAGCTGAGCGTGGTGGTACGTGCCTGTAATCGCAGCTTCTCAGAAAGCTAAGGCAAAAGAATCTCTTGAACCTGGGAGGCGGAGGGTGCCGTGAGCCAAGATCGTGTCATTGCACTCCAGCCTGGGTGTCAAGAACAAAACTCCATCTCAAAAAAAAAAGACCCCTGTGATTACACTGGACCCTCTGGATAATCTAAAAGAATCTCCCTCTTTTAAGGTCAGCTTTAATTCCACCTGTGACTTTAATTTCCCTTCCCTGTATGGCATATGCCATCCCTACGTTCCAGAGATCAGGATGTGAACCTCTTTGGGAGAAGCATAATTCCGTCTGCCACACGCAGGTTTACGCCAGTCCTCAGGTGGCTGTTCAATATCTGCAAAGCCCTCAGATTGGCACCTACCACTTCATCCCTCTGGAAAAGCCAGGAACACCCTGATTCCAGTGAACCCTGGATGATTTCAGTCACCTCCTCCTCCTGGGGTTCCTCATCCAAACTGGGGTGCAGTAATCTGGTGCCCACTTCAGGATGAAGAAATAGTGGCAAGAGACTCACCCAGGGCCAGGCAGCTGTAAGAATTAGATGTGGGATTGAACACTGGTGTTCAAGCCAGCCTGCTGTCTACAACCCCATATGAATCTCAAGCAGTCAGACTAGCTCTGAGCTTAGATCCTCTTAGCCAGGTCCCTCTAGGAGTAGGTAGTCTCTGCCATCTACATCTAGTGCTTTGGTGAGCAAGAGAATCTCCATCTCTAGTTCCCATTGCCTCCGCTGAGAATTTCTCTATGTTAGAAGTATCCTGCCACCTTCAGCACATGTCCTTTGTGAAAAGCAACAGGAAAAGAATAAAAGAAGGCAAGGTGGCGGGGGCGGGCAGAAGAAACCAAAATTTATCGAATGTGGCCCGGCACAGTGGCTCACGCCTGTAATCCCAGCACTCTGAGAAGCTGAGGAGGGTGGATCAAGAGGTCAGGAGTTCAAGACCATCCTGGCCAACATGGTGAAACCCCATCTCTACTAAAAATACAAAAATTAGCCGGGCATGATGGCACATGCCTGTAGCACCAGCTGCTCAGGAGGCTGAGGCAGGAGAATCGCTTGAACCCAGGAGGTGGAGGTTGTAGTGAGCTGAGATTGTGCCACTGCACTCCAGCCTGAGTGACAGAGCAAGACTCTGTCTCAAAAAAAAAAAAAAAAGACCGCCAAAAAATTTGTTTAAATACAACAAATTTACTGAATGCTTGCCAAGGGCCAGGAGCAGACATCGAGTTACTGAATCTTGTCCGCAAACCCTGACAGCAGGCCTCATTAGCTCCATTTTACAGACAGGAGGCTGAGGTTCCCAGGGGTTGGAAGCATGCCCAAACTCACACAGCAGGGGGCTGGCAGGTTCTCTCCCCTGCCCCAGGTCTCTTTCATCCCTGCACACCCAGGAACCCAGCATTCCAACCCACATCAAATTTACCTGACCCTTCCCCTAAGTAACCTTTCTTTCCTGCCCCACCCCAACTGCAAACCCACACCCTACCCGCAGCTTCTCCAGCCTGGAGCTGCTGAACCGGAGTTCTTGGTTGATTTCAAGCTTCAGCTTGTGAGGAAAGAGGCTTCTTTCCCTGTGGATGGCAGGCCCAGGAAAGCCATGCAGGGTTTAGGGCAGGGCTGTGGCAATCTCCTGGAAGCCAGTCCCAATCTTTCCCCTACATCTCGCTCCATCTGCACTAAGCCAAAATAACCCGGAATCGGTGATGCCAGCAGGCACAGGAGCAAAGGCCTGGCACCCCAGCAACTCTTACTGCTCTCACCCAGGCACCAAAGCAAAGCCCTGGCCACAGGTGCACAGGGTCCTGGGGGACCCAGCTTGAAGGTGAGCCCAGACACCTGGTCCCAGATACTCTGGGTCCAACCTGGGGGACCTCAGCAAGTCATTCTACCCCTCTGGGCTTTGGCTTCTAAGCCAGCACTTTGCTAAGGGCTGGGGCTATGCACACCAAAATATAAAAGAGACATGGTCCCTGTTCTTAGCAGAGAAGCAGACATTACTAAAATGTTCACACAAGCACCCATCTAAGAAAGAAACTGCAACTGGTGCGCCAAGAAGTCCACCCCCATCCCAACAGCTAATTCAGCGGTTTAAGGTGGGGCTCCCAGAATACATGACTTTGAAACTGACACTGGAAATGAGTAGGATTTTTTGTTTACGAAGACAGAAGGGAAGACAGAAGATCCTTGGCAAATGCCACTCATCTGAGAACATTTAAAACTGGCAAGTGGCCAGTGCGGTGGCTCACACCTGTAATCCCAGAACTTTGGGAGGCTGAGGCAGGTGGATCATGAGGTCCATAGTTAGAGACCAGCTTGGCCAACATGGTAAAACCCTGTGTCTACTAAAAATACAAAAAAATTAGCAGTGGCCAATACCTGTAATCCCCCCTTCTCAGGAAGCTGAGCCAGGAGAATTGCTTGAACACAGGAGGCGGAGGTTGCAGTGAGCCAAGATCCTGCCATTGCACTCCAGCCTGGGTGGCAGAGTAAGACACAGTCTCGGAAATAAATAAATAAAACTGGCAACTGCCCGGATTAATGGGGCAGAACCTTGTATTCACTTGCAAAGCGTGGTTTGGTACCACAATCAGATGCAGATTTGTAAAGAAATGGCCCCCATAGAAATGGAGGCGTCTGTTCCAGGGACAGGATGCCTAACAAAGAGGACTTACTGTGGGGCACCCGTTCCACCATCAGCAAAATTCACAAGTTAATCAAGACAGATCTTACAAATCAATGAGAAAAAAATTGCTAACGCCCCAGAGGAAATGACCAGTTAACAAACACAAATAAGCAATAAACATAAAAAGCTGGCCAACCACACCAGCAGTCAAAGAAAAGCAACTTTATAAGAAGATGTAGTTCCCCTCTCCTGTTTTAAGAGTTTGCTGCAAGTGGAGCGCAGTGGCTCAACCCATAATTCCAGCATCTAGGAAGGCCTGGACAAGAGGATTGCCTGAGGCCAGGAGTTTGAGACAAGCCTGGTAACACAGTAAGACCCCATGTGTACAAAAAATATTCTAAAATTAGTTGGGCATGGGAGTGAGCACCTGTGGGAGGCTGGGAGTCTGAGGTGGGAAAATCTCTTGAGCCCAGAGGATCTAAACTATGAACTATGAATTGAGCTATGAACGTACCACTGCAATCCAGCCTGGGTGAAAAAGTGAGACCCTGTCTTTAAAAAACAAAAATTAAAAGTTAATTTTTTTTTTGAGATGGCGTCTCACTCTGTCTTCCAGGCTAGAGTGCAGTGGTGTGATCTCAGCTCACTGCAACCTCTGCCTCCTGGATTCAAGTGATTCTCCTGCCTCAGCCTCCCTCGTAGCTGTGGTTACAGGCACCTGCCACCACACCTGGCTAATCTTTGTATTTTTAGTAGAGATGCAGTTTCACCATGTTGGCCTGGCTGGTCTCAAACTCCTGATCTGAAGTGATCCACCCACCTCAGCCTCCCAAAGTGCTGGGATTACAGGCGTGAGCCACCACACCCGGCCACAAAAGTTAAAATTTGTTAAAAGAGTTTGCTGCAGCAATTAGAATGCTCACACTATTGCAGGTTGCCTCAGCACCCCCTAACATTGCCTGTGAAGTGGTGACTGGTAAAATATCTCTCAATAGCAAGCTGGGAATGCATCAAGAACCTATTAAACTCCTGGTCTGTGGATGGCCCTGCCACGAAAACAATCAGAGACACACGGAAAGGTTTACACCTCCCAAGAGGTAAACACAGAGGAAAACCCCGCAGGACCGACGTGGCTGATGATCAGCAATGGCAGTGGCGTGCAGCCTGCGCCCATTACCAGCTCTGTGCCTGGTCCTAGGTGAGGCACGTTGACAACTTTCTTCACCTCATCCTCACAACAACCCCATGTAAACGGGCTTCTTCTTATCCCCATTTTACACAGAAGAAGAACCTACTTATGGAGCACCTTTCCTATACAGGTGCATAATGAAATACGGAAAGATACGTAAAGCAAGTTTTTTAAATGTTAAGGCCAGGCATAGTGGCTCACACCTATAATTCCAACACTTTGGGAGGCCGAGGTGGGTGGATCCCTGGAGTTTGGCAGTTTGAGGCCAGCCTGACCAACTTGGAGCAACCCCTGTCTCTACTTAAAAAACACACACACACACACACACACACACACACACACACACAGCACTGCTATTTGCTATTTAATATTATAGCACCTACGATACGGTGCTTTAACAACTTAATTTTATGCTTGGCTTCCCATAGAAGATAAACTCCATCAGGATAAGGACTCTGTTGGCTCTTCTCCATCTGGGCACCTTCAAAGCCTGGCACAATGCCCAGTGGACCGTGGCTAGGCAATAAAAGGGTGGTTGGCTGGAAGGATGGTTAGGCGGAATGGGGGTCTGGGAAGAAAGGTAGCTGGATGAAAGGATAGTTTGTTGGGGCCGAGCACAGTGGCTCATACCTGTAGTCCCAGCACTTTGGGAGGCTGAGGCAGGCAGATCACCTGAGGTCAGGAGTTCATGACTAGCCTGGCCAACATGGTAAAACCTCATCTCTACTAAAAATACAAAAATTAGCCAGGCATGGTGGTGGGTGCCTGTCGTCCCAGCTACTTCGGAGGCTGAGGCAGGAGAATCGCTTAAACCTGGGAGGCAGAGGTTGCAGTGAGCCGAGATCACACCATTACACTCCAGCCTGAGCAACAAAAGAAATACTCTGCCTCAAAACAAAATAAAAGGATAGTTGGTTGGAAGGCTAGCTAAGTGGAAGGCTGGTGAGATGAAAGGGTGGCTAGGTGGAACTGAATGAATGAATGAATGAGAGAAAAAAATATGAAATGGTAAAAGGAAGACAGAAGCATAGGAGAAGGGGGATACTGATGTGAAATCATGACGAAGAGGGGAGGTAACAGGTTCCCAGGCAACACGACATCAGTACACCAAGGAGGAGGGAGGCTGGAGACACGTCTGCAGAGCCATCCCAAGTTCAAACCACTACCATGGGTCACAAGCCACCATTCTGGGAATGCTTCCATGTGAAAGACACTCTTCAAGGAGCCCCTTGCCCTGGATAAGGTCGCCCAGCAGGAGGGAGAGAAATGGCCACCTGGCCAAGCGCTAAACTCCACAGGAGACGGAGAGCTCACAGTTATCTTCTCTACAGGACTGTCAGCAGGCATCAACCTCGTGAGTCTCCCCCATGGCACTCCCTGAGCTCCGAAGCTCCAAGAAAACTTTTCCCCAAATGCTCCTCTCTGGAATGCTTCGCTCTGTCCTTGCCTTCTGAAGATGCTTTGAGAAGATTTTGGTTCCGGTGGTGCCTGGCATCTGAGCAGCCTGTTGCTGGTTGCATACTGCACCCCAGTGCCCAGAGCTGGAAACCGATTCTGCCAGGAGCCTGGCCTCCTGCGCCAGCACCACCACCGCCAGAACCTGCTTCTTGCCTCCTGGAGCTCCCTGGGAGCTGGTTCTCTTCACAGAGCAGCCTGGGGGTTCTAGGAAGTGCCCTGCCCAGAAGCACATGCACCGTTCCCGGCAGCCCTGGAGCGTCGTCAGTTCTCGTCACCACTGGCAGCCGCAGCTGGTCACGGGTCCATGTGAAAGGAGGTGTTCATGGGGCTTGATGTCACAGCATTATTCCTGAGGCTCACCACACCCAGATAATACAAGCTTAAGGAGGTGGAGATGATACACCTAAGGTGGGAAGAGAAAGTGATCTCCCCTCGGGATCTGTGTGACTCAGCCTCTCTGCTTGTAGAGACAAAGAAACAAATGATGGCCACGGGCCTCAGTGCATGAGAACCTCATGCGACTACCTTTGACGTAGAAGGTATCATCCCCATTTCACAGACAAAGCAATTGAGGCTGGGACAGGTTAAATACATAGCAGTCCCGAGATTCAACCCCAGGTGACTCTAAAGCCTAAGTCTGACTCCTGCACAGATTTCTCCAAGTTCAACATGGCCCCATACCTGCTCAGTTCAGACGGAAGTCACAAAGGGATTCCATAGAGCCAGGGCAGCCAGGTCCTGGGCAGGGAGTCAGACCTGTGTGAATAGTTCGCAGGCCAGCAATGGATATTTCTGCCCCAGCCTCACAGCTCCTTATGTGAGGTTACTGCCTGTGTGATGTTTGCCACTGAATTATTTAGGAGGAGCCATCTCGGGTTGTAGGAAGGAGGCAAGCTCGAAACATAGACACCACAGTTCAAGTTCAGACTCTGCCACTTTGAGACATGAGCAAGCTGCTTCTTCCACTCATTGTTCCTCAATAAAAGGTCATGCCCAGCATGAGGTGGGCACCCACATACATTGTTCCTAGTCTTTCCTCCCCTGCCTCACTAGATAAGAAGCCCATACCTGGTTGTTCTGTATGTTCTAAGAATATAAGAACGGCCAGGTGCAGTGGCTCACACCTGTAATCCCAGCACTTTGGGAGGCCAAGGTGGGTGGTACATGAGGTCAGGAGTTCGAGACCAGCCTGGCCAATATGGTGAAACCCCATCTCTACTAAAAGTACAAAAATTAGCTGGGCATGGCAGCGTGCACCCAAAGCCCCAGCTGCTCAGGAGGCTGAGGCATGAGAATCACTTGAACTAGGCAGGCGGATGTCGCGGTGAGCCGAGATCAGGCCACTGCGCTCTGGCCTGGGCAACAGGGCAAAACTCCATCTCAAAAAAAAAAAAAAAAAAACTGACACTGGATTCCATTTTAATATAGCTGGCTAAAAGCACTTAGAGTCCCAGCCCTGCCACATCGTGTCTATAAAAGCCTTCCCAGGATGGGTTGATGGGTGCAGTAAACCACCATGATACATGTATACCTATATAACAAACCTATATATTCTGCAAGTGTAACCCAGAACTTAAACTATTAAAAAAAAAAAAAAAAAAAAAAAGCCTTCCCGGGACACCAGCCACTCCAGCATGCCCACTAAGCCCTACACTTCATGTGCCCCAAACCCTAACCACCCCCCTCACTCCATGGGAAAAAAGAAAAAGCCCTCCATACACCAAAAGGACACCAATTCTTTTGTCTACATCCATGGAGGGCAGGTATGGAATTTCCTCCTTTCAGGGAAGAGGGATGCCCACTCTTGTTTTTCTAGAAATATGGAGTCCTCAAGTTTCTCGCTCTGCTTTTAAGAAAGATGTAGGCACAAGAAATATTTCTCATCTCTCTTTTCTAAAAGAAAAACAATGTATGAACTTGAAGGTCAATGGCATCGTCAGGTGGCTGGTCAGGAAGGGAGGCAGTTATGGAGAAGGGAGAGGACCACGAGCACGGGACACTGCTGAGGGGCTCCAGCCAGGGCGGCTGCACAGCTGTGGGACCCCCACCCCTACCAGCCATACGTTTCGTGCCTCGGCTTCCCACAAGGGAAGCCAGAAATTTTCATTTTCACATGAGCTCTATCCACTTTTACAGTTAGTGATTAGCTCAGAGGACAATTCTTTCAAATGCAGGCCCAAGAAAAACACTGTCCTGAGCAAACTCACTGGTGGGGAAAGGTGCCCTCCAGCCTCTCCTGGGGAGTGTGCTACCAATACAGATTCCGATCCCCTCACCCACTTGCGGATGCCCCCTTCCCGGGAGAGGGAAGGGACTACGCTTTAGAAACACTAATGTAGGTCAGGTGCAGTGGCTCATGCCTGTAATCCCACCACCTTGGGGGGCTGAGGAGGGCAGATCACCTAAGGTCATGAGTTCAAGACCAGCCTGGCCAACATGGTGAAATGCTATGGTGAAACAAAACTTAGCTAGGCATAGAGGTGAGGGCCTGTAATCACAGCTACTCGGGAGGCTGAAGCAGGAGAATTACTTGAACCCAGGAGGCAGAGGTTGCAGTGAGCTGTGATCAGGCCACTGAACTCTAGCCTGGGTGACAGAACAAGACTCCAACTCAAAAAAAAAAAAAAAAAAAAGAAAAGAAAAAAACACTGATCTAGTCCAGTGTCTGCCAGGGCCAGCAGAAATGACCCTGCAGAGCCATCTGACTAAAGGAGGGTACAGCTGGGGCCTGAACCCTAGAGGGTTTCTCTTAGGCCAGAGGCACCTTACAGCCTCAACAAGGGCTCTTTCTCAGGGTCAGTGAGGCACCCAATTTCCACACACCAAGATTCATTTCCATCCCCCACTCTCCAGACACTAACCCTTAGGGGTCTTTACAGCCAAGGCCCCCAGCTCCTAATCCATCCACCCCTAGAGTGCCTCGGGGCTTCACCGGCTCAATCCACAGGGACAGCAGGACTCCAAAATACACTTGTTATACCTCAATAGTCACTGCAGACAGCTACGGCCCTTAGGGAAGATTCCAGCAGCCAAGTGGGAGAAAGAGGAGAGAAACCTAACTTGAATCGGGTAGTTCAAAATGGTAAACTGAGTCAGACAGGGCTGGGGTCAAATCCCAGACATGCTGCTTCCTAGCTCTGTGACTCTGACTCTAAGACAGTATCTTCTTCTGCACCTTCAATGTCTTCAACCATGAAATGGGTATAAAGCATCAGCATCTTCGGCTCAGGACGGGGATCCACAAGCTCAGTGCACACCGAACGTGCTACTTTGTGCCAGTGGATAAATGGCATTCCTGCACCTCTTCTTCATGGTAGCAGGCAGATTCTCAAGGCCCTTTCAAGACACTCACAAAATATGCAAGACTCAGGAGATGCGTATGCTCTTCCTATGGCCCTGCCAGGACACGCCACCCAGCCCTCTCCTCCCGAAATCTTGCCTGGTTGATTCCTGCCTGGACTTGCTTAATCATCACCTTGGCTGCTTTCCTGTAACTCAGCTGCTGACTTGAATTGAACTCTTCGATTCTGGATCCTGTGAGGCAGACCGAGATTGAGGGATGTGTCTCTGATGGTGACCTGGCATCCAGCCACAGGCCCGTAAAATGACCAGGGTGCAAAAGACCTAGAGTGTCTATCCAGCATCAGAGAGGGTCATGTGACAATTTAGGACCCCCTTTAAACTCTCAGAGAAACAGGAAAGCCCAGGACAGTCCCACAAAGCACTCACTGTCCAGTCTGGGGCTGCAGCGTGACTCAGAGGCCTGCCTTTCTGCTGAGCGATGACTCAGCGGCCCAGTGCAGAACCAGGGCAGCCGTGAGCAAGCCCTTGAGCTCCCTGCAGAAGCAGGGGGTCTCGTGCCAGGCAGGCCGGGCTCGAGTCAGCCCAGAGGAATGCCCCCTGCCCTCCCACCTGTGCCCACTGCCGGAGACTCACGCGGCTGGCATCCCAGCAGTGCCACATGATCTACCTGTCGCTGAGCCAGGGTAAACAGGCAGGAAACAGGAGCCCGGCTTCCCGGCTGCCATAGAGGTGAGGTCATACATATGGAGGGCAAGGCTGCGCTAGATCCGAGAAGGGTGGGTGGCCTGGGGGCAGGAAATGGCTGGGATGCCAGCAGCCCTCCCTGCCACACTGCAGCAATCTGGCACATGGGGCTGGGGACAGAGGGACCGGAAAGAGAAAATGCAGGACAGAGCCAGGGCCATGACGTATGGGTGGGGGTAAAGGAAATGTCAGTGAAAAGCTGGGATGTAAACAATGCTATAAGATGCTCAGAGATTTAAATGGCATCATGCCCCGCCTTCCTTCCCTCTCTATTATTATTATTATTATTGTTGTTGTTATTGTTGTTGTTGAGACAGTGTCTCACTCTGTCACCCAGGCTGGAGTGCAGCAGCACGATCTCGGCTCATGGCACCCTCCACTTCCCGGGATCGAACAATTCTCCTGCCTCAGCCTCCTGAGTAGCTGGGATTACAGACACCCACCACCCCGCCCAACTAATTTTTGTATTTTTAGTACAGAGTTTCACCGGGTTGCCCAGATTGGTCTCAAACTCCTGACCTCAGATGATCTGCCAGCGTCGGTCTCCCAAAGTGATGGGATTATAGGCTCGAGCCATCATGTATGGCCCCTCTCATTCACTTTTAAAGCTCAGTCCTGACCACGTGCCCAACACTCAGGTCACGCCACACTCCTACAGAAAGCCTCTGCCTCAACCAGACTGAGCTAAAGAGCCCCCTCAAACTCACTCATCGGGAGCCTCCACTGCTGCCAGCCCTTAGGTCAACCTGAGCCTCCACCAGTAGAAT
The DNA here is from genome assembly GCF_009761245.1 of Sapajus apella. Lineage (NCBI taxonomy): Eukaryota > Metazoa > Chordata > Mammalia > Primates > Cebidae > Sapajus > Sapajus apella. The sequence continues at coordinate 51,176,487 of NW_022436943.1, read as the reverse complement.
CTCCATCAGCCCATTCTATCTCTTCTCTCAAAATCCTATGCCGCTCACGTTCCACCTCTTCCAGGAAGCCTTCCTGGAGTCTCTGGAGTCACTTTCCCCTGCCTCTACTGGGCACGGCTCTTTCCCGATTGCATTATGGGAATTCTCTGGGAGGTTATATCTTGTCTCATCACTTGAAGCCCAGGCCTGGGAAGACTGGCTCACCTTCTACCGTGTACTTCAAGGCTCTGGCCACAGCCTATCTTGCCCATGGGAGATGCTTGATAAACTTATCCCAGCTGGGACTTTTCCTGATCTGAAATCTGTACATCGTGAGAGAGAACCTTGTCTGTTCTCCCAGCAACCACTATGCCAGTCACACTTGATCACTGTTTCCTGAGTCCCTCCCCACGTTATTTGGACACGGTGCAAGGCGCCACAGAGACAGAGAGGGCCAAGTCCTGTAGGCCTGCCTTGTGGCCCCCACTGCCTAAGGGGAACAGCCAGATCATTAGAACATGTCATAACATGTGGCCAGAACTTAGAGAACAACGGGTACCAGGCTGCTGTGCAGATGGAGAGGGAGGAGGGCAGGGCAGGCTTCTCAAATAGAAATAAAGGACCAACAACATCAGCTCACATTTACTGAGTTCCTAGTGCATGCCAAAGGCTTAGCCTGCCTTAATCCTGATAGCAATCTTGCCAGGATGCCAGGCCCTGTACCATTCACTTTACACATGTTAACTCTTTCAAACGCAACCCTATGAAATAGATACTGCTAAAATGTCTTATTTCACAGATGAGAGTGCTGAGAGCCAGAGAGGTTAATATCACACAAGATTACACAGGTGGATTCAAACTCCAGCAGGCGGCCGGGCGCGGTGCCTCACTTCTGTAATCCCAGCACTTTGGGAAGCTAAGGCGGGCGGGTCACCAGAGGTCGGGAGTTCAAGACCAACCCGACTAACATGCAGAAACCCCATCTCTGCTAAAAATACAAAATTAGCCGGGCGTGGTGGAACATGCCTGTAATCCCAGCTTCTCTGGAGGCTGAGGCAGGAGAATCGCTTAAACCCAGGAGGCAGAGGTTGCAGCGAGCCGAGATCATGCCATTGCACTCGACCTTGGGCAACAAGAGTGAAACTCCATCTCAAAAAAAAAAAACAAAAAACAAAAAACAGCAGGTTATAGCCAGGGTTCCTGCACTAACCGCTTCACCTCACTGTCTCTCTGCCTTGAGGCATCCAAGCAGGAGAATGACATGCCCAGTGGAGTCTGGATGACTTGTCCAAGGTCCTTAGCTTACTCATGACAAGGAGAGTCACCAGCTCGCTAAACAACCAAGTGTCTGCAAAGGGCTCTCACGGGCTTCAGTGTTAGCGCAATGCAGCTTTCTGACGCCAGGCTCTGCCTTGGAAGCTGCTGATCATGCCGTCTTCCAACTGCAGTCACTGCTGCTACAGTTTGGAATCCCACACAAAGTAAACACAATTCATCACAGCAATTACTGCAGTGACTCAGTCCCAGGAATTCTGTAACCAGATATCGAGGCAGCTCCCCAATTGCTGCTGAGCCTGGGTATGGGCTACCCAGAGTCACCCATGGTCGGCCAACAGGCCAGGTCGGCTCCAGATCACCCTTGTAAAGTGCTGGCTGAGCTTCAGCCCTTGGGGATCTTGAGATGAGCCCTCACCACAGAGTCATCACTCACTTCCTGCCTAGGATGACAAGAACAGGGACTGTGAGCATAGCGTGGCAACTGGTCCAGAGAATGTGACAGCTTTCACCAATGAACCAGTCCAGAGCAGCGGGGACCACAGAGCACAGAGCCTCAGAAAGAAAGACCCTTTGTCCCAACCTCACTCCTGCATGGAGAAACCATGGCTAGAGCCTCCACAGCCTGAGTCTTGGTAAACGAGCACCTGGCTCAAGTCTCATCTCGGAGACTCTGGACCCCAGGTGTAGATTCACCCTCCTGAAAGGCTGGGATGAGATGACTCCCGCTGCTTGTGGGAGAGGTTACCCCACTCTCTGACCTGACAGTGGAGGCAAAAGAGGACACATCCAGAGAACGGCTGTGTTCATGCACTATAAATTACAGGTCAATTGGTGCTAGGCTCTAGGCTGGGTGTTTTGCTATCTCGTCCCACTTGCTTGCCAAAACCCTGCAGAGCCCACACTTTTATATTATCCCTAGGGTACAGATGAGGGCCATGGGTGGGGATGGTCCAAAGGAGTTAGGTAACCAGGTCACACTGTTTGGGACTGAGTTTGCCTTGGAAACTCAGGATTCTCTAATTCCATGGCCCTTGTTCTTACCACACACACACAGTGCACCCCAAAGAAAGGGAGAAAGAAAAACCTTGGAAGAGTGCCCATCCCGAATGAACAAGTCAATTAAGGTGACACTTATAGAGCAGGCCACGTGACAAACAAGCCAGCAAATGACTCACAACACCCAGATTCACCACTTGCCCCTAGAGTTTATATTTAAAATTGAGTTTCCTCCATGCCCAGCTTTTTGTTTTGTTTTGATTTCTTCTGAATTGCTGTTTTAATATAAAATGCTTAGAAACTTCTTTGTAACTACATTTTCTCTTTTCCCTTTCTCTCTTTTTTTTTTTTTTTTTTAGACGGAGTCTCCTTCTGTCACCTAAGGTAGAGTGCTATAGCACGATCTTGGCTCACTGCAACCTCCACCTCCAGGGGTTAAAGCGATTCTCCTGCCTCAGCGTCCCAAGTAGCTGGAATTACAGGAACCTGCCTAATTTTTGTATTTTTTAGTAGAGACAGGGTTTTGCCATGTTGGTGAGGCTGGTCTTGAACTCCTGACCTCAGGTGATCCACCTGCCTCAGCTTCCCAAAGTGCTGGGATTACAGGCATGAGCCACTGCACCCGGTCGTAACTGCATTTTCTTAATTTAAACAGGCACTATGATATTAATTCCACAGTTACCCAACCAATGAATCTACATAATAAATGAAAGGACAAGATTCACATCAACCTTACTAGTTTAATTCCATGCAAACACTATGTCAGGCAAAGTCACTGTTCTTCACATCTGCAAAGCCAGCTCTGCAGCGGTCCACACCATCACTGTGTCTTACTATACAAACCACAGTGCTCTGTGCCATGAAATCTACACCAATCATTGTTATCATTAGTTCTGTTTTTTAGGATACCTGAACCAGGGCAGTGGCATCATAACCAAGAATGCAGACATGTGCCCCCAACAGATGCTGGGGGCCTGAGTTTCCAATCAGGTTTCCAATGTCTATCGGAGAAGCTGCAGAGATTAAAAATCTTTTACAAAATAAAGGTTCCTTTTCCAAGCCAAAGTGCTAATTCCTGATAATCTATTTTGAAAACCAGACTGACCCTTAGGCTCTCTTAAAGGGAGGCACACCTTTGCCTAACTGCCCTAGGGTGGGTGGTATAGAGAGCTGTACTCTCCCAAATGACCTTTAAGCAAGTTTCCAGTCCCTCAAGGCCCCTCACCCACCTCACACACCCACAGGCTCATATGCATATATGTACAGGCGGTGCATCCATGCATGTGCCCACAGGAGCACACACACACACATGTAGAGGCTGTGCCCCCGTGCGTGTGCCCACAGGAGCACGCATACACACATGTAGAGGCAGTGTCCCCCTGCACGTGCACACAAGAGCACGCATACACGTGTGTACAGGCTGTGCCCCCATGCGCGTGCACACAGGAGCACACATACACACATGTATAGGCTGTGCCCCCGAGTGTGTACACATAGGAGCACACAAACATACATGTACGGGCTATGCCCCATGCATATGCACACAGCCTTTTCTTATTTTCAAATGTCCCTGTTTCTTATTCCACTTCCTTTTACCTTGGTGGCATAATCAGAAGTGTGTGGATAGCTACCACTTCATAGGAACGGCAAGGCTCTGAAGTTTTTCATAGGATCCTACTTTATCTGATTGAAAACCAGTCTTTCCACGTCCTGGGAACACCCTGTTTAGAAACCTGGGCCACACTGGAAGTTCTGCCTAATCCTCAGTAAGTGCAAGCCTAGGAGGATCCCAGAACTGTTTTCCACCTGCGGTTTACTTCCATTTTGTCACCAAACTGCTCTGACCCTGTCACAGAGGCACTGAAAAGATAAAGGTTTCCCAAAGCCTAAGAAAAAGAACAGAAAACAGCCTGGCTGCAGTCTCACCCAGGGTCTGCCAGCCTTAAACCTCCAGGCTCCCCAGCCCGGCATTATCTGCTGCCTGCTCTCCAACCTTCTTCCTGTGTCCTTAGTGACCTCACTATATGAAGACACACTCTTCCTACTGAGCCAGGGTACCGCAGGGCTCTCAGCAGCCACCCAACCAATCAGGGTTGGCACAGGGAAAGAGACTAGCTGCCATCCCCTTCCCAGCAATTCAGCATCACACAGGACAGCCCCTGGGATCTGACCTCCAGCTGTCTCCAACCCCACCACCCTTCATGCGGTCCACACCACGCCCCGGGAGGGCTTCACTCCTCTCTAGGCCTGGACCTCCTCCCTATGTGCCCAGCAACATCCCAGGGGGCATTTCCACACCATGCAGGCATCATGTCCCTCTGCCACGCTGTACCAGTACCATCCCTGTGGGTCAAGATGGCCAGGGGAGACCTATGTTAATTCTAGCTAAATAATTATAAGCTTGCTTGGCTCAGAGTACACTGAAGTTTATACACTGAACTAAACTATATTATTGGTGCAGTTAATTAGAAATCAAGCGGCAACAGGAGACCTAAGGTAAAGACCACCCGAGAGCGCAGTAACACCGGGAACACCTCGGGGTGGTTGCAGAGAAGGGATACTGCTCTAGTCCTAGGGATGCCTTCTCAACATGGAGGCTGTACAAGGTCCTGGTAAAGAGGGCTTATGCAAGGATCTCTGAGAAGGGAGGCGACCTCTGCTCACAAGATCCAGGAGGGACTTTGCAGATGGGAGCTGGCAAGGAGGAGAAAAGCCTTGCAGGGCAGAGGTCATGGAAGGCCTCAAGCTCTGCCTAGGTTCTCAGAACACTGAGTGATTTTAATTGCTCTAAGTCCCCAAGGCTCTGGAGAGAAAAGCCCCTTGATGCATTGGGAGCGGTCATCCGCTAGCTACATTTCTGATGCAGCCGCACCCTGATAACAGTCAGTGATAAACTCAGAGTACTAGTTTAGCGTGTCTTAGAAGGATCTCAAGTGCTCTCCACCTGGCTGTCTTACCTACCCCTTCACTGTCCCCTTCCACGTCCATAAGATCAATGAGATTATACACATAATAAAACTGTTTGAAGCCCAGTGCTCAGGGCCAAGGCAGTTGCCAGGCGTGCGCTGGTCCCCTGGACCCATACTGTAACTTCTATCCTTGTGTCTCTGTCTCTATTTCCTTTTCTCAATCCTCGTCACCGCCAGGACTAAGGGCACCCACGTATGGGGTTGGGCTGGTTCCCAACAACTCTGAGCACAGCTGCTCCCACAGCCCTTTATTGAAGCACTAGGGCTGGCAGTCACCAGCTTTTCCAGTTTTGAGGAGGACTGATGAAATTTGTGGTTCTTGAGAGATGAGGTCTTGCTATGTTGTCCAGGCTGGTCTCAAACTCTTGGGCTTAAGCAATCCCCCTGCCTCAGCCTCCCCAGTCGCTGGGACTACAGGCACATGTCACCACACCTGGCTTTGGTCAGGTACATTATAAGGATATGCCACTGGGATCTATATCAGTCGTGTGGATAGAACATACCCTTGACATGTGATAAGAACTGACATTTTACCTCTGGGGTCTCCCTCCCAAAAACCCATGACCCCAGCCTAATCATGACGAGATTATAAACATTTTAAATTAAATATACAATAGATAATACACTCAAATGTTTGAGCTGCTCCCGATTTTGTTCAATATATTCATGCTTCAAAATTCAAATGATACCCAAAGATAAACTATCAAAAATCTCCTTCACAGTCTGAGGTTGCAGCGAGCTACGATCATACCACTGCACGCCAGCCTGGGCAACAGAACGAGACCAGTCTCTGAAAAGAAAAAAAAAAATCTCCTTCAAGCCATCTTTCTTCCCAGCCCAGTCTCCCGTGCTCCCCCGCATCTCCCTCCTCCCACCACTCAGGCTACCCCTTGTGTTGATTTCTTGTATATCCTAACGGAGTTTGTGCAAAGACAATTTTTACATTGTCTTTGTCTTGCGTGTAGACGCAAGCTGCTTTTTACACAAAAGATGGCATTCCATACCCACCGCCTCACACTGTGCTTTATGTCAACACCACATCCTGAGATCTGCCTGTGTTTGTGCACACAGCACTTCCCTTCCTCATTCTTTTCCGAATCTTGCCTAGTACAATGTGTCATCAATTGCCGAACCAGTCTTTAACTCGCAGATGTTTGAGTTACTCCCAGTCTTTTGCTGTTATAAAAACGTTCCCATGAATAATCTTGGGCGCTGTTCTTTTCCTACAGATATCTGTTGGTTATCTCTGTAGGGGAGATGTCCCAAAATGAAACGGCCAGGTCAAAGGGCACATGCCTTTGTAGTTTCGATAGAGAATGCCAAAAGGTCATAATTCCTCCCAAAGGGCCGCGCCAACTTGCATTCACTCCAGCAACACAGCTTTTGTCAATAACAGAGCACATCACCAACGTGTATATTATACAACCTTGGTATTTTATGATTGGATAGAGCAACTTATCAAAGTACCATTTGGGGACAGTTGCGGTGGCTCATGCCTGCAATCCCAGCACTTTGGGAGGCCAAGGCAGGCAGATCACTTGAGGACACGAGTTCGACCAGCCTAGCCAATGTGGTGAAACCCTGTCTCAAGTAAAAATACAAAAATTAGCCAGGTGTGGTGGTGTGCACCTATAATCCCAGCCACTCCAGAGGCTGAGGCAGGAGAATTGCTTGAACCTGGGAGGTGGTGGTTGCAATGAGCCGAGGTCTCACTACTGCACTACAGCCTGGGCAACAGAGCAAGACTCCATCTCAAACAAACAACAAACAAAAAGGCTGGGTGCGGTGGCTCCCACCTGTAATCCCAGCACTTTGGGAGGCCGAGGTGGGCGGTTCACCTGACGACAGGAGTTTGAGACCAGCCTGGCCAGCATGGTGATACCCCATCCCTACTAAAAATACAAAAATTAGCCAGGTGTGGTGACAGGCACCTGTAATCCTAGCTACTGGGGAGGCTGAGGTAGGAGAATCGCTTGAACCTGGGAGGCGGAGGTTGCAGTGAGCCGAGATCGCACCAGTGCACTCCAGCCTGGGCAACAGAGTGAGACTCCATCTCAAACAAACAAACAAAAAATAAAGAAGTACCATTTGGGATCCCTTTCCTGTGAACTGTCTTTATATTGTGCAGACCCATTTCCCACACAAGTATCAGCTACACCAGCTGCCACCCGGCTGTGAGTTAGGCTCCGTGGGTGGTGGGTGCAACTTAGAGACACATGGCACAGGCTCCAGTCAGCAGGGAGTTGATCCACGTAAAAGGAGGGGGCAGCCTGAGGGGACATGCAGCAAGAATGGAAGGGTAAGAGCAAGGACCCTTCCCGGAAGGAAAAGCTCACCTAGCAAGTGGAATTAACCACGGCCTCCAAGGACTACCTGCTACTTGGAGAGATGTGAGGACAGGCAAGGTGCCCACACAGGTAAAATCCTGTTGAGTAGGAAGATAAGGTCAAAGACGCCATGGACGCCCACCGGGGTCTCGACACCAGCCAAGGAACTGGGTTTTACCGTGAAAGTAGAGGAGAACTCTCCCACCCGTCCTTTCTTTCCACTCTACTGACATCTGCAGATTGGTTACTTTGTCCACTTTGATGACCATTTAGTTCAGTTGCTCTTAAAGCTCCAATCACCCGAAGAGCCTTTACAAAGCATGCCGCGCAGCCCTGGCTGGAAGGGGTCCGGAAGAGTGCCTGGGAAAGGTTCCAGGGTGAGTGATTCTCACGGGCATCTCTGATAAAGGACTACCACCCCAGCATCAGGGCTGACGGGGCCAGCACAGCTTCCCTGAGGCCCCGCTAGGAACAGGCCTTCCAAAGTGTAGGTGGGATGTGACAGAGAAACCAAGACAAACAGGAGTGACCTTTCCTCCGAGTTTGGTTCCAGTGAGAGAGAAAAATCGCCACTGCCAGAGAGATGTCCACCTTGGAAATCTGTCTTGAACACAAAATCCTCGCCAGGCCTTGAGGCTGTGGATGGGAAAACAGAACACTCCGTCCTGCAATTATCTCAGATCTACTAAGAATTCTCCCCAAGACCAGAGACACGCTGGGCAGTTCATCTGTGTATCTGATGTATTATTTATGCTCCTGCCAGCTTCCAGTATGCTCTGGGTCATATCACTTGCATCACCCCATCCGGTAGGTGGAAGATGGTAATGTTGAGTCTGCTATATAAGTATGCTTGGGGTCAAGGACTAGCATTCTTAGGTTCCTAGACTCACACAGTAGTTTTGATTAGCCATTCCTCTCCATTTCAGCACACAACGTGTCTAGGCTCTCAAATGCTGTTAAACCTCCTCCTCCCCTCCACCTTCACCCTCTCCCCTCTGTCCCAGCCAGTCCACCAGTCACTCTTGTGTTTTGGCCATGACTCCTCGAAGCCATGAGTGTCCCCCTTTTCTATTTATGTACTTATTTATTTATTTTTTTCTGAGACGGAGTCTTGCTCTGTCACCCAGGCTGAAGTGCAGTGGCACAATCTCAGCTCACTGCAACCTCTGCCTCCCGGGTTCAAGCAATTTTCCTGCCTCAGCCTCCCGAGTAGCTGGGATGACAGGCACCCGCCACCACGCCTGGCTAATTTTTTTGTATTTTTAGTAGAGACAAAGTTTCTCCATGTTAGCCAGGCTGGTCTTGAACTCCTGACCTCAGGTGATCCGCACGCATCGGCCTCCCACAGTGCTGGGATTACAGGTGTGAGCCACCGTGCCCAGTAAGGATCTCCCTTTTCTATAAAGACTCAAGACAACACCCTTCATTTAGGCCATTCATGCAACAATAATCTAGATCCACACTTGGTCCCCAACTCCTCACTCTGATTATTTGCTCCAAGGAAAGGAGCCACCTCAGTCCCCACAATGAAGCCAGTGCTTCAGCCCCCCAGTACCATCCCCTGCCACCACACACACCTTATTTCTCAGTTCTTATACCATGCAAAGGGCTAAATTCTAAACACATCTCCTTTTTTTTTTAACTTTATTTTTTAATTGCATTTTAGGTTTTGGGGTACATGTGAAGAACATGCAAGATTGTTGCATAGGTACACACATGGCAATGTGATTTGCTGCCTTCCTCCCCATCACCTACATCTGGCATTTCTCCCCTTGCTATCTCTCCCCAACTCCCCACCTGCCACTATCCCTCCCCTATTTCCCCCCAACAGACCCCAGAGTGTGATGTTCCCCTCCCTGTGTCCATGTGTTCTCATTGTTCAACACCCGCCTATGAGTGAGAACATGCGGTGTTTGATTTTCTGTTCTTTTGTCAGTTTGCTGAGAATGATGGTTTCCAGGTTCATCCATGTCCCTACAAAGGACACGAACTCATTGTTTTTGATGGCTGCATAATATTCCATGCTGTATATATGCCACATTTTCCCTGTCCAGTCTATCATCAATGGGCATTTGGGTTGGTTCCAGGTCTTTGCTATTGTAAACTGTGCTGCAGTGAACATTCGTAAACACATCTCCTTTAAGAAACCTTTCCCCACTACTACAACCAACACCCCACACACATAGACCACCTGCTGGGTTCCAGGCACTGTCCCCAGCCATGAGTTGCATGTAAAACACACCTCTGTTCCTGCCCACGAGGTTCAGTCTGCTGGATGAGACAGACATTCTGATGCAAGAGGATGTAAAGGGTTCTGTTCACAGTTAACACAGGGATCTCTGGCAGCCTATCCTAAAACCTGGAAGTCAGGGAGAACTTCCTGGGGGAGGTGGCATGAGCTGCATCTTTAAGAAGCAAAGAGGATTAAAAGGTTACAAGGCCGGGCGCGGTGGCTCACGCCTGTAATCCCAGCACTTTGGGAGGCCGAGGCAGGTGGATCACGAGGTCAAGAGATCGAGACCATCCTGGTCAACACGGTGAAACCCCGTCTCTACTAAAAATACAAAAAATTAGCTGGGCATGGTGGCGCGTGCCTGTACTTCCGGCTACTCGGGAGGCTGAGGCAGGAGAATTGCCTGAACCCAGGAGGCGGAGGTTGCGGTGAGCCGAGGTCGCGCCATTGCACTCCAGCCTGGGTAACAAGAGCGAAGCTCCGTCTCAAAAAAAAAAAAAAAAAAAGGTTACAAGAGGGTTGTGTTGGTTGTAGAGGAATGGACGGAGACGAGCTGAGTTTCTAAGGCCTCATGGGCAAGGGACAGGGAACAACAAACTGGGTGTGCAACACGCCCGCCCAAGAGCACAGATGCACAAATAAAGGCGGTCTTGGCTCTGCGCCTGCTTCACACTTGTCATTTCAGACCCATTATGAGGACGCAGTCAGGACTGGGCAGATTTTCTCATTCACAGGAGGGCACCACATTCTGCTAACTAATGCAAATAGATCCTTTTAATAATGTAGGCATGCATCCATAATTCAGAGGCTAGGAGGCTCCCCAAAGAAGGCATGGAGAATATCAACAATCCCCTGCCACCAGACTTAGCAGCTCTGGAAGGCACAGCCCAAGCAGCCACTCTGGAAAGAAAGGGACTTCTCTCAAACAATCTGCACAAAACTCCCCGTGAACACATCACATCTAGTCTGCCCAGGAAAACAAGGGATTCCCACCTCCTATTAAAAAACAGGCAAACCGGCATCTCTCCAGAGCCATTTGATTTATAAACGCCTGGCGATGATAAACCTCTTCCAACCATATCACCTGTTTTTTTTTTGTTTTGTTTTGTTTTTATTTATCTATTTATTTTTGAAACAGAGTCTCACTCTGTGGCCCAGGCTGGAGTGCAGTGGCGTGATCTCACCTCACTGCAACCTCCACCTCCCAAATTCAAGCGATTCCCCTGCCTCAGCCTCCCGAGTAGCTGGGATTACAGGTGAGTGCCACTACACCTGGCTAATTTTTGTATTTTTAGTAGAGACGGGATTTTGCCATGTTGCCCAGGCTGGTCTCGAACTCCTGACTTCAAGTGATCCGCCCACTTTAGCCTCACAAAGTTTCAGGATTATAGGCAAGAGCCACCTCGCCCAGCCCATACCACCTGTTTTTGGCCTCACAACCTGTGTGTAGGTAGTTTTCCACCTGTCACTTCTGTAGATCAGGAAACTGGGGTTCTTGCCTGTTGGGCATACACTCAGAAGACTCCAGAGAGGGTACTGTGACCTGGCCTTCTAGCCCTATGCTACTTGCTCTCTACTATATAAACTCTAGGAAGTTGGGTACTAGGCAATCCCTTGAGGCCACCTCATTCAACTCCCCTTGAGACCCCACACAGGAGCTGAGGGCCTCTGTGACTTACTTGTTGGTGACCAATCTCACTCAAGATGCTATCTCTTGAAATTGACTAATTTGCTCAGGGATAAAAAAGTCTCTTCTGAAGCAAGAGGGAGGCCTAGTGCACATGGGTCACTTCACTGTTGGCCCTGCCTCACCCTCTCTGGAGGAGGGGACAGATGACCTTCCAGGAGGGCTGGGTCTTGGAGAGAGGCAGCCTTTCTGTGGAGTCCAGAGTTGCTACCTAGGAGTGGGGAGACAAAAATTCGACGCAGGCCATGCCCAGTGCCTCGCGCCTGTAATTCCAACTCTTTGGGAGGCTGGGGTGGTAGGATTGCTTGAAGCCAGGAGTTCAAGACCAGCCTGGCCAACGAACAGAGATCCTGTCTCTACAAAAAAAACATTAAATTAAAAAAAAAAATCTGGGGCCTGGTGCGGTGGCTCACGCCTGTAATCCCAGCACTTTGGGAGGCCGAGGTGGGTGGATCACCTGAGGTCAGGAGTTCGAGAACAGCCTGGTCAACATGGTGAAACCCCGTCTCTAAAAAAAAAAAAAAAAAAAGAAATCCGCCTGGTGCAGTAACGCACATCTGTATCTCCAGCTATTCGGAAACCTGGGGCAGGGCGATCGCTTGAGCCCAGGAGTTGGTAGTTGCAGTGAGATATGATTATACCACTGCACTCCAGCCGGGATGACAGAGCAGAATTCTCTCTTAAAAAAAAAAAAAAAAAATTCAGCAGTCCCAAAAAGAACAAAGCTGTTTTCCAGCTTTTGCCTTAAAAACAGCAAATTGATTAAAAAAAAAAAAAAAGTTGATGAGGAAAGCATAAAATTCCAGGAATTTAAAATAAACTTCTTCCACAAAAGTTTAAGGGGCCATATAACTTTTAAAAATAATAAAATAACACCATATATATGTGTGTGTATATATACATATATGTATATATGATATAATAGCAAATATAAGTAATAATTTTAAAATAACAACTTTAAAATGCATCAACATGCCTTTGCAAATAAAAACACAGGTATCAGCCAGGTATGGTGGCTCACACCCGTAATCCCTGAACTTTGGGAGGCCAATGTGGGCAGGTCACTTGAAGCCAGGAGTTTAAGGCCAGCCTGGTCAACATGGTGAAACCCTGTCTCTACTAAAAATACAAAAATTAGCCAGGCATAGTGGCGTACACCTGTGGTCCCAGCTACTTGGGAAGCTGAGGCACAAGAATCGCTTGAACCTGGGAGGCAGGGGTTTCCGTGAGCCGAGATCCCATCACTAAACTCCAGCCTGGGTAACAGCACAAAACTCTCAAAAAGAAAAAAAAAAAAAAAAAAAACAAGAAGAACAACAAACGAAAAAAAAAACCAGGTATGCAGCTCCTGGGTCAGATATGAGGTATCAAATTGTGGCAGTCATGAGAAGTATACCAAGTCTGGGGTTAAGACTTAGATGCTACCACAGACCTTACCTCAGCCATGCCACTTAGCCTCTTGCTGTGGAATTTGACCTCCTATAAAATGCGGCTAATAAGCTGTGCCCGCGGTGTCTCATGCCTGTAACCTCAGCACTTTGGGAGGTCGAAGCGGGCAGATCAGTTGAAGTCAGGAGTTCAAGACTGGCCTGGCCAACATGGCGAAACCCCCTCTCTACTAAAAATATAAAAATTAGCCAGGCGTGGTGGTGCACGCCTGTAATCCCAGCTACTTGGGAGGCTGAGGTGGAAAGATCACTTGAACCTGGGAGGTGGAGGTTGCATTGAGCCAAGATTGCACTATTGTACTCCAGCCTGGGTGACAGAGCGAGACTCTGTCTCCAGAAAAAAAAACATGGGGCTAATAGTACCTACCTCCCCTTCCTTCAGGCCAAGAAGAGGTGGACGAAGATCTAAGGTTGAGCTGAAGGGGAATCTGCTGCACAGGTACTGCGTGCCAGGTACATGCCAAGCACTGCTCACCTTACCCTCCAAGGCCCTCTGATGTTTACCTTCCCCATTTTACAGGACTGGAGACTCAAAGGCAGCAAGCACTGTTCCCCAAACCACCCATTCCCAGAGCAAGCTTTGGGGCACCCAAGGGTGGAATAGAGCTTCGTGCCTGCCATGGGTTCCAGATGACCGGATGCGTTGGTCACAGCAACAGAGCGTGACAGAAGTGGAAGCTGTCTGAGTGGCCACCTCCTTCTTCACTCGCCATCCCACTCAAGTGTGTTCTCCCTCCCCTGGGCATCCTAAGAGAACCAGCTCAGTAAAAGAAACTCGGCTGTAGTGCGGCCTGAGAAGATGCTGGCCAACTTTTCCGTCCCCAGCTGGACAGGACCAGCTTCCTGCATGGGCAAGGCCAGTTTGGTGCCACCCTCTCAGGGGAACAAATCCAGACAAGAAAGCTTTTGTGTGCCCAGCTCTGCGGAAGCACAGCTAGCAGAGCGGCAGGGTCCCCAAGGCCAGGGGCCGGTCCCACCAAGGTGTGGCCAGGGCATCCAGTAGGCCTCCTCCCTTTTGGAACCAGTCTCCCGGCATCCCACACTATTTTAAGACCTCTGGAGATCCAAACAGGATTCGAGGCTTGCCCAGGACAGCCTGTAAAAGTTTTCCACTGGAACAAAGATTTAAATGCTGTAACTCAAAACATGACTTTACAATGGGCTCTGATTATCAAACGTTCCAGAATATCCTCTTTTGAGACACACTGCTTCTTTCTCTTTCCTGTCGTTTACAGGCTGGCTGGCATGAGGCACGTAGTCTGGACTGGGCAGACGTCTCCTCTGAAGACGTTGGAGGAAAGGGCGTTTTCCTCCTTAGCACTCATCCTCAGAAAGGGAGAGGGAGCGGTGCCTGTTCTCCCCTACCATAGAGAGACGTTCTCCTGATGGCAGTGGCTGTGATACACACATCTGCTCAAACCCACCTTTGGCTTCCCACCCCTTCCAAAGAAAGCCAAAGGCCCCATGTAGTGTGGACCCCTGGCCTCTCTGACCTCACCGTCTGCCCGCTTTACCTGCTCACTCCTCTCCGACCATTGGGACCCCTTATTCCCTGGGGTATTCTTCAGTTCCTCTCCCTCCCAACTCAATCCTTTGTCTCTTCTGTGCCAAGAAGCAGATGCCCGTGGGTGCCATCAACAGCTCCCCAGTACACTGGCCATCAATTGTGTTCAGCCAGTGGGAGGTACCAGCAGGAGGTCAGAGGGCAGAAGAAGGGAGAGTTCATGGTAGGAGTCACAGGTCCCCCTCCACATGGCAGCGGCTGGGAGCCCCACACTGCAGCCAGTCCTCCCTGCCCTGGCAACACTGTAGCATGCCCATGATCCCTGCGGTTCCCTAACTTTCTCTGACACCTTCCCTAACTCCTCCCTCCACAGTCTCTTCCCTAAACCTCCCTTCCTCAGCTAAACTATCAGACCCTGACTGATGCACTGGTTCATGACCCATCTGGGGGTGTTTCCTGTGCCCTCTGTCTGCCTTATTATCTGGCTGCAAATTTCAACTCTGCCTTTTTTTTTTTAAAGACGGGGTTTCACCCTGATGACCAAGCTGGTCTTGAACTCCTGACCTCAGGTGATCCACCCACCTCGGCCTCCCAAAGTGCTAGGATTACAGGTGTGAGCCACCGCGCCTGGCCCTTTTTTTTTTTTTTTTTTTTTTTGAGACAGGGTCTCACTCTGTTACCCAGGCTGGCGTGCAGTGGCATGATCACAGCTTGCTGCAGCCTTGATCTCCTGGCCTCAACCCATCCTTCCACTTCAGCCTTCTGGGGAGCTGGGACCACAGGACTATCCCACCATGCCTGGTTAATTTTTTGTACTTTCAGTAGAGATGGAGTCTCCCTGTTACCCAGGCTGGTCTCAAACTCCTAGCCCCAAGTGATCCTCTCGCCTTGGCCTCCCACAGTGCTGGAATTACAAGCGTGAGTGGCTGCACCCAGCCCACCTTTTATTATATGGGTGACCCTGGGTGAAGTTAGTCCGTTTCTGTGCCACAGGTCCTTCATCTGTAAAATGGAGTGACGGTAACAGGACAGTCACATGTTGCTTAAGGACAGGGACACATTCTGAGAAATGTATCATTAGGCAATTTCGTCATGTGAACATTACAGAGTGAAATTGCACAAAACTACTTACTACCCATCTGGCCTATACGGTATCGCCTATTGCTCCTGGGCCGCAACCCCGACCGACACGTTACTGTCCTGAAGATCGTGGCCAACTATACAACCATGGTGAGCATTTGTGCATCTAATCATATCTAAACATAGAAAAAGTACAGTAAAAATACTGTATTATAATCTCATAGGACCACCGTTGTATATACAGTCCACTGCTGATCCACACATCGTGATGTGGTTACATGACTGTACTTAGCACATAGGGTTATAACAAAGATGAAGAGAGCTAATTTATGAAAAGCACTTAGAATAGTGCCTGGTACATAGTAAACAATAAATAGAAACTACCGTTATTATTTATAACTCTCATCAGAGTCAGACTCACTCTGTCGCCCAGGTTGGAGTCCAGTGGCGCCATCTTCACACACTGCAACCTCCACCTCCCGGGTTCAAGCGATTCTCCTGCCTCAGCCTCCCAAATAGCTGGGATTACAGGTGCCCACCACCATACCTGGCTGATTTTTGTATTTTTAGTAGAGAGGGGTTTCACCATGTTGGCCAAGCTGGTCTCAGACTCCTGACCTCAGGTGATCCACCCACCTCAGCCTCCTAAAGTGTTGGAATTACAGGCACGAACCACCATGCCGAGCTAGACCTTGTTTTTGACCCCATGTGGTTTGAGCTAAGTTACTTGCTATTCCTCTAAACGACAAACATTTAAACCACAGGTCCCCAACAATTCTGAGCACAGGTCCCATTCCCAGTATCTGTCCATAGCCTTGCAAGACAAGTGCTACAGGAAGGACAACCTCACTCTACAGCAAACTGTGACATGATATGTAATCAGATATTATATATACATATGTTTTTAAAATTCATAAATAATCACACCCTTTTAGAACTACAGCTGATATTCTCGACCCCACAGAAAACTAAGTCAAGTAAGCAGTACATGGGCTGATCGTATCTGGCAACACAAAAGGTTATGAACACTGGACAGAATTCCAATCCTGGAGATGAGGTGGGGCAAGTTCCTCCCTGGGCCCCATTTCCTCATCTCTAAACAATGCTCATCTTCTCTGCTTATCAGGCTCACTTCGTAACTAACAGTGAAAGGGATGACCACTTAGCCTGGCACACAGAAGGACCTCAATCAATACTAGTTCCTTTCTCTCATTAATAAAACAAAGTAATTGACATAGAAAACTCAGGAAATTATATGGGATTAATATACTCTCATGTTGTCCATGGCCTCCGAAAAACAATAAATCAAGGGAATTGTTCAAAAGTACATTTTCCAAGTGCAATGGTTCATGACACCATTATGAAGTTTCTAAACTTCCCCTTAATTTCCGGTATTCAAAAAAAAAAACCTAAACAATAAAATGTCTGTGGCAGCAGCTGAGACCCACCCCCAGCCTTCTTTTTTCCTTTTAGAGGTTGAAAGGTGTTGCTTGAAGCCTGCAGTCCTTGGCCAGAACGATGTGGGTTGGATGGAAGGTGAGCCTGTGGCCCTTCTCTGGGAACGAGGTGATAATTACAGCTGAAGGGGTGTGGGGGTGTTTGTCAGTCATGAGCAAGATCCCAAAGAGCGCTGGCATTGCCAGACAAATTACTGACCCTCAGGGGGCCTGGCTTATGGTCCCATCGGCTAGAATCCATATCCTCAGGTGTGGGACAGGCCAGAGAAGGCCAACTGTAACCAGGACCGCTCATGTCCACTGCCCATCACCTAGAGGATGTCATCACACCTGGCCTGGGAGATTTGAAAACGGGAAGCAGGTGGGGGACTCCCTGCCCGGCAGCCCCTCTCAGTGCAGTACAGAAACTAAGCGTGTGGACTCTGAAGCCACGTGCCCAGGTCTGAATCGAGGCTTTCTTGCTCGCTGACTGTGGACCAAGTTTCTTATTGTCTCTGTGCCTCAGTCTTCCCCTCTGTAACATGGAGACAATTATGGAAAGTAAATGTTGTAATGCACATAAAGCAGCGTCTATAACACACTAGAAGCACTCCTTTACATTCTCATTTTACTATTAGCAGTCAGCATTGTTGCCATTACCTACAGCCTCCGGATCGGCCCAGCGCTGGCCAGCTACAACAAGGACGTTCCATGTTCTTCCACAATGAAGGGGCTTCACTGCAGTCACTCCAAAATTGAGACTACCTGGTTCAGCCATGACCCAACCCTCTGCAGCCTGCATACAAGCATTTGTTTACCTTTCATAGAAAAATAGCTAACGTATGCTGGGCTTAATAACTAGGTGATAGGTTGATAGGTACAGCAAACCACTGTGGCACATTTACCTATATAACAAACCTGCACATCCTGCACATGTACCTCGGAACATAAAATAAAAATTAAAATTAATTTTAAAAAAAGGATATGTGTGAACCACCCACTGAGTACCAGATAATGCAGAGTTCGAAGACAAAGTCACGGTTTCTACTCTCTAGTGGAAGAGTCATGCCAAAACAAAGAGCCAAATAATTTAATGAAATTGTTTTACAGGCTATGACTGGTGCCACAGTGAAATTCAGTAGCATCCCGTGATGAGAAGTAATGGAGGTTGGGGAATGAGTCTATCAGAAGGGGTGGTCTGGCTGGACGCGGTGGCTCACATCTGTAATCACAGCACTTTGGGAGGTCGAGGCAGGCAGCTCACGAGGTCAGGAGATCAAGACCATCCTGGCTAACATGGTGATTAAAAATTAAAAAAAATACAAAAAAAGAAGAAGAAGAAGGGGTGGTCTAACCGGGCACGGTGGTTCACATCTATAATTATGTAATCCCAGGACTTTGGGAGGCCAAGGCGGGCAGATCACAAGGTCAGGGGTTCAAGACCAACCTGACCAACATGGTAAAACCCTGTCTCTACTAAAAATGCAAAAATTAGCCAGGCATGGTGGCATGCACCTGTAATTCCAGCTACTCAGGAGGGTGAGGCAGGAGAATTGCTTGAACACAGGAGGTGGAGGTTGCAGTGAGCTGAGATCATATCACTGCACTCCAGCCTGGGCAACAGAGCAAGACTCTGTCTCAAAAAAAAAAAAAAAAAAAAAAAAGGTGGGGGGTGGTCTGAGGAGGTGATATTAAAGTTAGGATGAGAATCAGGTTTTCAAAAAGCTGGGGAAAGCGCATTATAAGATCTGGGACCAGCAAGTGCAAAGGTCCTGTGGCGCTCAGGGAAGGCTGTCAGGGAACTGATCAAAGACCAGGATGTTGGGTTACAGAGGGAGGCACTACTCCATGAGGCTAGAAGACACTAGCGTTCACAAAATGACTCCATGCATACTAAACATCTTAGGCCTGCATAGTCTACCCAGTATGCATTTCTCTAATGACCAGTGGTAATAAGCTTTTTTCATATGTTTGCTGGCCGCATAAATGTCTTCTTTTGAGAAGTGTCTGTTCATATCCTTCACTCACTTTTTGATGGGGTTTTTTCTTGTAAATTTGTTTACATTCTTTTAGATTCTGGATATTAGCCCTTTGTCAGATGGATAGACTACAAAAATTTTCTCCCATTCTATAGGTTGCCTGTTCCCTCTGATGATTTTTTTTTTTGACTATTACAAAAGTTTATTTAGCAAAAAGTCTAATATGAAAATGTACATGACCTAATTTTTACATCATAGTAAAACAGGCCCTATGGAGAGAGGACATGGGTTTCTCCACTGAACAGCCATTATTTATACTCGTTCCAAGGCTTCTAACACGATGATACTATTTCCCCGTATTACCACCATTCCAATATTGTTCTGTTGTCTGCTAGTCGCCATCTCCACACATTCATCTATCACAAGATTCATAAAGGGATCAAATCCCCGCAATATTCCTTGGACATGTCTGCCACCATTTAATTTCAAATGATAACTTCTTGTCCATAAATTTTTTCAACTCGGGAGGGTGAGCTTTGCTCATGATGGCTACTCCACGGGCGCACAGAGGCCTTGGAACGGAATGCCCCCTCTGATGATTCTTTTGCTGTGCAGAAGCTTTTTAGTTTAATTAGATCCCATTTGTCAATTTTGGCTTTTGTTGTCATTTTTTTTTGGTGTTTTAGTCATGAAGTCTTTGCCCATGCCTATGTGCTGAATGGTACTGCCTAGGTTTTCTTCTAGGGTTTTTATGGTTTTAGGTCTTACGTTTAAGTCTTTAATCCACCTTGAGTTAATTTTTGTATAAGGTGTAAAGAAGGGGTCCAATTTCAGTTTCCTGCATACGGCTAGCCATTTTTCCCAGCACTATTTATTAAATAGAGAATTCTTTCCCCATTGCTTGCTTTTGTCAGGTTTGTCAAAGATCAGATGTTTGTAAATGTGTGGTGTTATTTCTGAGGCTTCAATTCTGTTCCATTGGTCTATATATCTGTTTTGGTACCAGTACCATGCTGTTTTGGTATGCTGTTTAAGGAGGCTTGATGAATTCTGCTGGTTAATAAGCACAGGTGGGGTTGTAAGCAGGCCACAGCGGAAGCAGAGGGCCCAAGTACAGGTATTGATTGACTTACGACCTATGCAACTTACGACCATTCGACTTGAGGACCACAATCGCTAGCCACGACTGCTCCGCGTCTGGCAGCACAAACGTTGCCCAGCTGGGCATATGACAGTGCAGACCAGCTTCCGGCAGCACTGCCATCTCCGCGTGCACCATTTCAACTGTACATATAGCCTACTCAACTTACGACCAAATCGTGTTACGACCGGTCTCCCGGAGAAGATACTACTTATGGGAAGGGAGGAACTATGGTTGCCGTGGGAAGACTATGCTTGAAATGTGATACAAAGTCCTCAACTTCAGTGTCACCTGTGAGCTTGTTAGATCCAATTCTCAGGCCTCATCCTAAGTCTCCAGGAAGGGACCCAGGTGTCTTGAGTTTCAACAAGCGCTGCTGGGGATTCTGACTACACTAAAATTTGAAAATCACCAGACTAGAGGACTGATGATATTAACTAGCAAACAACTGTGTCCCCCGGGATGACTTCATATCCCTCTGGAGCCAGGCAGAGCCAATGCACTGGGGCCAAGACATTAAGAGCCATAAGGCAGCCTTGTAATCCCAGCATTTTGGGAGGCTGAGGTGGGTGGATTGCTTGAGTCCAGGAGTTCAAGCCCAGCCTGGGCAACATGGCAAAACCCTGTTTCTACTAAAGATACAAAAATTGCCGGGCACGGTGGCTCAAGCCTGTAATCTCAGCACTTTGGGAGGCAGAGGCGGGTGGATCACGAGGTCAAGAGATCGAGACCATCCTGGTCAACATGGTGAAACCCCGTCTCTACTAAAAATACAAAACATTAGCTGGGCATGGTGGCGCATGCCTGTAATCCCAGCTGCTCAGGAGGCTGAGACAGGAGAATTGCCTGAACCCAGGAGGCGGAGGTTGCGGTGAGCTAAGATCGCGCCATTGCACTCCAGCCTGGGTAACAAAAGCGAAACTCCGTATC
>NW_022436943.1:51144814-51155400 GCF_009761245.1 Sapajus apella | reverse complement strand
AAAAAAAAAAAAAGATACAAAAATTAGCCAGGCGTTGTAGCATGCACCTGTAGTCCCAGCTACTCAGAAGGCTAAGGTGAGAGGTGGCTTGAGCCCAGGAAGCCGAGGTTGCAGTGATACAGAGTGATACAGGATTGTGCCACTGCACTCCAGCCTGGGCGACAGAGCAAGATCCTGTCTGGGGAAAAAAAAAAAAAAAAAAATATATATATATATATATATATATATATACACATATACATATATATGGTGGTTTTCAGAGAAGGCTCTTTTCATGGGATTGATGTTCACTTACCCGGGCAAGGCCAGGCTAGAGGGCAAGAGAGAGAAGCAGCTTCAACCCTGCAGACACCATCGCTGTAACCACATTCCAGTTCCACAGAGGAATGCAGACAATCCCCCCGTCCTCGGGGCAGGACTGTCAGGAGGAAGACAGGATTATGAAATGCCTGCTTGTTGACCAAAACCTACTTAGGGAATCTCACTGAATCTCTCAACAACCGGAACAGTACTGTTCTGTTTACTCCCTTGGGCTCAATAGGGCCCAAGAGATTATGTGACCAACAGGTAACAGAGCCAGGATTTGATGTGCAGAGACCATTTAAGGAAAAAAAAAAAAACACCTCACTTCACAGGCCTTGGGATCAGACCTGTCCTTACAGACCCTAAAACATTCCACTTTCTCCTCATTCCTCTAAACCTAGGTGACACCCATCATCTAAGGCAATCCAGAAGGGCTGAGACCAGAGCCCCAAGTGGCAGAGACAACAAAAAAGGAGCCAAACAGCTGGGCGCGGTAGCTCACACCTGTAATCCCAGCACTTCGGGAAGTCGAGGTGGGCATATCACGAGGTCAGGAGTTCAAGACCAGCCTGGCCAGTATGGTGAAACCCCGTCTCTACTATAAATACAAAAATAAGCTGGGCATGGTGGTGCACGCCTGTAGTCCCAGCTACTTGGGAGGCTGAGGCAGGAGAACCGCTTGAACCTGGGAGGCGGGGGTTGCAGTGAGCCAAGATGGCACCACTGCACTCCAGTCTGGGCAAAACAGTAAGACTCCGTCTCAAGAAAAAAAAAAAAAGAAGAAGAAGAAAGGAGCCATAATAGTGTTGCCCATCACCCCCTCCTATATATTTGGGGAGGTAGGGAAAGAGTCCTCTCAACAGGTTGCTTATTTTGTTCCAGAATGGCAACAGACGCTACTGTTCATTAAATAACTCCATGAATATCAAATAATCTCAGACTTGGATAGCCTTGTATCCAGTATCTGAATTCTATTTACCTTATCCAGTTGTGTATGAATTTGATCTCTTCTTGATCACCTCTGGTGACAAAGAATTCACTCGTATTTTCAGAGAATGCTCATTCACTAAATCATCCACAAAACCACTTACTGCACACCTGCTATGTGCCAGGCATGCCACTAAGCACTACAGTAAGAATGCCTGTTAGCCGGGCGCGGTGGCTCAAGCCTGTAATCCCAGCACTTTGGGAGGCCGAGGCGGGTGGATCACGAGGTCAAGAGATCGAGACCATCCTGGTCAACATGGTGAAACCCCGTCTCTACTAAAAATACAAAAAATTAGCTGGGCATGGTGGTGCGTGCCTGTAATCCCAGCTACTCAGGAGGCTGAGGCAGGAGAATTGCCTGAACCCAGGAGGCGGAGGTTGCGGTGAGCCGAGATCGTGCCATTGCACTCCAGCCTGCTGGGTAACATGAGTGAAACTCAGTCTCAAAAAAAAAAAAAAAAAAAAAAAAAAAAGAATGCCTGTTAATGATACCGTATCTGTCAGCAGGTTGACAGGCTATTTGGAATGCTGGATAGAGAATCCTATGCTGAGTCCCGGTTCAAAGGACTGGCTAGTGATGCCTGTCATGGGTACTGGAGAGAAAGTAACAAGTACAGCACACATTTGCTATCTCCGCTGTGGGAATATAGAGATGTCATTCAGGCCCTCTCTTCCCTGGGCTCATAATGTAGTCAGCAAACCAAAAAATGTAACAAACCACAAATCATGGGAATATATGCCAAGATAGGGGTGGAGGAGGGGTGCCTGACACATAAGTCTTAAGAAACAGCCTGAGAAAAAATACTTGACCTTTTTAAGCCGTGGCTTTCTCATCTGTAAAATGGGAATAATACCCTCCTGCCCTGCCCAGCCTTTCCTGCAAAGACGTTGTTTTGAGACTCATATGAGCTAATAGGTAAGTCAATACTAACGCTGACATTAGCCTTCAGGGAACCTACTGAGGACACTGATTTGCCTAAGCAAAGAACAAAAGGCAATGAAGAGAGAGCAGAACTCAAGAGCAGTCATCCCCATTGGTTACTGGCTTCCTCTTGATTGCTCCCATGAGGCGCTCTTGCCAAGTTGGTCAACAACCTCCTCATTGCCAAATCTAACAGTCACTTCTGTGTGACTCATTCTACCTGACCTCTTAGCAACACCACAAGTGATGACCCTCCTCCTTCCTTAAGGACTTCCTTCTCTAGGCTCCTGGCACGTTTTCCTGCCTCTCTGGTGGCTCCTTGCCATCACCTTTTCCAGCTCCCCAACTTCTACCGTTACCACCAGTGGCCATGTCTAGTCCTGTGTCCACTTTCCTGTCTATACTCCAGTCCCATGGATTTAGATCCCATCTCGGCTAAAGTCTTCCAAACGCTCTCTCCCACTATGACGGTCTCAAGTCCCAGGCTCACTTTGTCAATTATCTAGGTGGCATCTCCTGTGGACATCAATGGGCATCTGCAATTTAGCATGTCTGCACAGAACTCTCTGCTCCCACAATCTACTGCCCATCTTCCCCGTCTCCATTGAAGTTACCAGCATCTGCTAAGTTGCTAAAGCCAATAATATAGGAATCATTCTTTTTTTTTTTTTCTTTTTTTTTTTGAGACGGAGTAAAATCTACTTTCTTCGCTTTCTTTGTTACCACCAAGATGTAGGCCACACCGCTTTCCCCTGTAATAAAGCAATACGGTTTCCCCAACCCCACTCCCACGCCTCCACATAGCAAGGGGCTTGCTCGCATCTCTGCCCCCTCTGCACCTGCCAAGCCAACCACACCTCTACCTCCACTTCCGCTATCTGGCCCTCCTGTTCCTCAAATAACCAGGCCTGCTCCTGTCTTCTTTGAGAAATGTCTATCCATGCCTCACAAATACCAGATGCTGTCATCTGCCAGGATGTTTGTTATCTGCAATAAAATCCCAGATATCTGTACTGAGTTCATTGCTCCCCAGAAATCATGTCTATGCAGAACCTCAGTAGGTAACCTTATTTGGAAATTGAGTCTTTGCAGGTATAATTAGTTAAGTAAAGAAGCGCTTATGCTAGATCAGGTGGGCCGTGGATCTAATGATTGGCGTTATTACAAAAAGAAGAGAGAATACAGAGACACACTCAGGGAAGAAGGTCATGTAGAGACGGAGGCTGAAGGCTGCAGCCACAAGCCAGGGACTGCCAGCCACTCCCAAAACCAAGAGGAGGCAAGAAAAGATTATTTGTCAATGCCTTCAGGTGGTGCATGGCCCTCCTCACACCCTGAATTTGGATTTCTAGCCTCCAGAACAGCCAGAGAATAAATATCTGTTGTTGAAAAGGCACCCACTGCTGATTTGTAACGTCAGCCCTAGGAAGCGAATACAGCAACTTACCAAGATTATCTCCAGGCCATGTGCAAAAGTAGAAGTGTTGATTTCACTTTACAGATGGGAAATGAAGTGTCAGAGCGGAGACATCTCTTTCTCAAGTTCATACTGCCACACTTTATAAGTGGCAGCGCTGAAATCCGAACCTCATTCAACTTTAGAAAGCCCTCTCTTTACACTGGGCTGAGCAGCCACCATCTTTTTATAGACTAGACTGAGAAGCAACACCTGAAAGCCTTGCTTGCTTAAAGGACCTCTGGCTGGGCGCGGTGGCTCAAGCCTGTAATCCCAGCACTTTGGGAGGCCGAGGCGGGTGGATCACGAGGTCAAGAGATCGAGACCATCCTGGTCAACATGGTGAAACCCCGTCTCTACTAAAAATACAAAAAATTGGGCCGGGCACGGTGGCTCAAGCCTGTAATCCCAGCACTTTGGGAGGCCGAGGCAGGTGGATCATGAGGTCAAGAGATCAAGACCATCCTGGTCAACATGGTGAAACCCCGTCTCTACTAAAAATACAAAAAAATTAGCTGGGCATGGTGGTGCGTGCCTGTAATCCCAGCTACTCAGGAGGCTGAGGCAGGAGAATTGCCTGAACCCAGGAGGTGGAGGTTGCGGTGAGCCGAGATCGCGCCATTGCACTCCAGCCTGGGTAACGAGAGGGAAACTCCGTCTCAAAAAAATAAATAAATAAATAAATAAAATAAAGGACCTCTGGTTGCTGGGCGTGGTAGCTCAGGTCTATAATCTCAGCACTTTGGGAGGATGAGGGAGATGGATCGCAAGGTCAGGAGTTCAAGATCAACCTGGCCAAGATGATGAAACCTCATCTCTAAGAAAAATACAAAAAACATTTAGTTGGGCATAGTGACAGGCACCTGTAATCCCGGTTACTCGGGAGGCTGAAGCAGAGAATTACTTGAACCCGGGTTGCAGTGAGCTGAGATTGCGCCACTGCACTCCAACATGGGCAACAGAGAGAGACTCCATCTCAAAAAAAAAAAAGACCTCTGACACGTCTTGGGTTGGAAAGAATTTCTGGGAAGGCAAGGAGAGAAGAACTGGCTACCAACCATTTCAAGAACAAACTTAAAGGCAATGGAACCTTAATTCCATAGTTATCATGTACTTTTTTGTTGCTAGGACCATACCATCTCATATACACATAAGTGTGAGTATAGTGAATATATTTTTATGCAGGTTTTATTTATTTATTGTTGAGACCGAGTCTCAATCTGTCACCCAGGCTAGAGTGCAGTGGTGCGATCTCAGCTCACTGCAACCTCCGTCTCCCGGGTTCAAGCAATCCTCCTGCCTCAGCCTCCCAAGTAGCTGGGATTACAGGTATACGCCACCACGCCTGGCTAATTTTTGCATTTTTTTTTTTAGTAGAGACGGGGTTTCAACATGTGGGGCAGGCTGGTCTCGAACTTCTGACCTCAGGTGATTCGCCCGCCTCAGCCTCCCAGAGTGCTGGGATTACAGTTGTGAGCCACCGCGTCCGGCCTGCAGGTTTTATTTTACAGAATATGCAATAATTATTTTTTGCTCATCACAGAGTCCTTTGTCACTCCTCACCTGAATCATTATTATACTTGTCTCAGATGCTAACAAGTTTACCTCTGAACAGGCATTCACAGCAAAAGATCCAAAAATCTTTAACTTGTTGAGGTGCGGAACTTGGAACAGCATCTGGTGTGTAATTATTTTTAAGAGGAAAAAACAGTCCATCTTGTCAGCTTTCCATTCCCAGCAAAGACAAATTGGCCACGAGGAGCCGCATGGAAGGGTGAGTCTGGTAGGGGACCTGCACCATCCTTTCACGGATTCACTGAGTTTCATCAAGATGAATGCAGTCATTCACTCTGAGAATGAACTGTCCTCAACGTCCCTCTCCCCACGTTTATAGAAAAACTTGGCCTCGCCTGGCTCCCAAAACCACCGTGAAGAGGTTTCATGCAAGTTTTCTAAAGCGTCAATGAAAACAGGACTTGTTTGCTTTATCATTTAAATTTCAAAATACATCTCAGGCCAAGGAGAAAAATAAACAACACAGGGCGTGCGCTGCCTTGAAGAGAAAGGAGAGGCTACCAAGCTTCACCATCCGGCTGAAAACTAAAAGCCCCATACTTAACGGAGGCAGCTGCTGCTTCTTCTAATTATTGTTGTTGTTATTTGCAGATAATAAGTCTCACCTACTCAGAACTTTACAGAGCCTCTCCCTCAGAAACATCACATCCACTCTGAGCCTCAGTTTCCCTCACCTGTACAACAAGGAACTAGACACTGAGAAGCAAGAGGTCTACTTTGAGAATAAAAAGAGAAGAGAGCCGGCCGGGCGCAATGGCTCATGCCTGTAATCCCAGCACTTTGGGAGGCCGTGGCGGGTAGATCACGAGGTCAAGAGATCGAGACTATCCTGGCCAACATGGTGAAACCCCGTCTCTACTAAAAATACAAAAAAATTAGCTGGGCGTGGTGGGGCGTGCCTGTGGTCCCAGCTACTCGGGAGGCTGAGGCAGGAGAATTGCTTGAACCCGGGAGGCGGAGGTTGCAGTGAGCTGAGGTCGCGCCACTGCACTCCAGCCTGGCGCCAGGTGACAGAGTGAGAGTCTGTCTCAAAAAAAAAAAACAAGAGGAGAGAGCCAATTCGGCTTGACTGAGCGGTGCCCAGATGTAACCTGCCAGAAAGCACACAGGCTTCTGCCCAACAAAGCAGACAGTCCCAGGAGCAGGAAGACACACACCCCGCCCACCCCTCACCATGGGATCCATAAGGCTGTGTTCATTTTGAATGGGGAAACAAAAAGTAGGCTGATAAACACGTTTATGTTTCCAGAATTGCTCATTGGGTAGAAAACATTGCATTGAACATTGAACAAGATGCCCTCCAAAGAGCAGGCACTAGGACCTAACAGCCTGGCTCACCAGATGTGACAGCGGTGCTGGGGGAAATGAAGTTGGAGGGGCTTAGGGCCAGAGTGACGATCACAGGCTTTCCAGCACTGCCCCCGCTGAAGCCACCCAGCAAGATGCTCCTGCAGAACTCAACACTCGTGGTCTGGGGCTGTGCAGGGAATCCATCGTATTTGTCAGAAAGAAAGGGGGAAGGAAATTTTTCCAGGGAGCTGCCAACTCCATGCATGGGGCCTGGGGAGCAGCTCAACCCTAACGTGCAAGCAGAGAGGCCCCGGAGTCCTTGGAACAGACCCTGGTTCAAAGGAGGATAAGGAACAAACTGCACAGACTCTCCCTTCTGTGCTGGGAGGTCCCAGGCCGTGCAGGGGCTGCTTAGGAGGAAGCCAAGGACTCCAGCCTCAGGGCGGCTCGGTCAGGCCTGTGGCTCCCCGCTACGGGGCACCACAGAGGGCGAACCAGAGCAGCGGTCAGCTGCCAGGGGACCAGGGCTAGGTGTCTAGGACTCAGGTTGGCATATTCTGGAGGCAGACTGGGAGGCCAGCAAAAAACAGCAGACAGTTCATGCGAGTGTTAGAAAGCCCTGGAACTAGGCTGGGCACCATTCACGCCTGTCATCCCGGCACTTTGGGAGGCCGAGGTAGGTGGATCACCTGAGGTCGGGAGTTTGAGACCAGCCTAACCAGCATGAATAAACCCCGTCTCTACTAAAAATACAAAATTAGCCAAGCATGTTAGCGCATGCCTGTAATCCAAGCTACTCGGGAAGCTGAGGCAGGAGAATCGCTTGAACCCAGAAGGCAGAGGGAGGTTACGGTGAGCCAAGATCACACCACTGCACTCCAGGCTGGGCAACAAGAGTGAAACTCTGCCTTTAAAAAAAAAAAAAAAAAAAGAGAGAGAGAGAGAGAGAGAGACAGAAGAAAAGGAAAAAAAAAAAAAGCTCTGGGGCCTGAGATCCAGGGGATGTGAGTTCAGACGGACAGCCATGAAACCAACAGAGAGGTTTTGCATACTTCCACAACTTCCATCTATGCATTAAGAAGCAGGACGGCTTTCAAAGATCTTTTACTACCTGGTGGATTTTTAAGAACTTGTTGCTTATTAATCGAAGAACCAAAAGATACACATGGTAAAAGTTTCCAACAGGACTGAAAAAAAGTCACACAGTCAAGGCTAAGTTTCTCGCCTGGCCCCAGAAAGCTTCCAGGTGGCCTCTCCTTAGCAACAGTTTGTATAACTATCACCATTTTCTTTGTATAACCTTCCAGATCCAGTCTGTGCAAATATGCTTGTGTGTATATGGGAGTGTGTGTGTGTTATCCTCCCTTACACACAAATGGAAACAGTTAGGAAATTCTAAAACAGACACTCACCATCTGGAGCCTTACTTTGTCATCCATCGAATGACAAGCTTAGATAGGTCCCTTCTGACTCTGAAGATTCCAAACGATGAATCTAGCCAGCCATACACAACCAGCCTGAGAAGCTAAGGGGCAGGTTGGCTAGAATCAATGCTGGGGAAGCATCAGGTCTGCTGGACTCTAGTGAGAACCACTGATTTTAATGAGAAATCACCAAGATCAGGCACCAGGTCAAGCAATCTAGAGGCAGCACTTCATTCAGCCTTCCCAATCCCCTTAGCAATTAGGGACTATTGCCGGGCACCATGGCTCACACCTGTAATCCCAGCCCTTTGATCACGAGGTCATGAGTTTGAGACCAGGCTGACCAATATGGCGAAAACCCTGTTTCTACTAAAAATACAAAAATTAGCTGGGTATGGTGGTGCGCACCTGTAATTCCAGCTACTCAGGAAGCTGAGGCAGGAGAATTGCTCGAACCCAGGAGGCTGGGGTCACAGTGAGCCGAGACGACGCCACTGCACTCCAGCCTGGGCAACAGAGCGAGACTCCGTCTCAAAAAAAAAAAAAAAAATGAAGAAGTAATTAGGGACTATTATTATTATTATTCCCATTTTACAGAAAACAAAAGCAAGATCCAAAGGCCAAGCAATTAGCCCAGGGTCCCTGGCAAGTGGTAGGTGCACAGGATAGGTTGGGTGTGCGCACAGTTCATGCCTATAATCCCAGCACTTCGGGAGGCCAAGGAGGGAAGGTTGTTTGAGCCAAGGAGTTCGAAACTGGCCTGGGCAACATAACAAGACCTCATCTCTACTAAAAAAATAAAAATAAAAATAAAAATATTAGCTGGGTGCAGTGGTACACTCCTGTAGTCCTGGCAACCGGAGAGGCTAGGACGAGAGAATCCGATGAGTCCAGGAATTTGAGGCTGCAATGAGCTATAATTAGGTGACTGCACTCCAGCTTGGGCAACAGAGTGAGACCCAATCTCAAAAAATAAAAATTACAATTAAAAATATACCGGGTGTGGTGGCTCACACCCATAATCCCAGCACTTTGGGAGGCCGAGGCGGGCAGATCATGAGGTCAAGAGATCGAGACCAGCCTGATCAACATGGTGAAACCCCATCTCTACTAAAAATACAAAAATTAGCCAGGCGTGGTGGTGCACACCTGTAGTCCCAGCTTGGGGAGGCTGAGAATCGCTTGAACCGGTGAGACAGAGATTGCAGTGAGCCGAGATCACGCCACTGCACTCCAGCCTGGAGACAGGGTGAGACTCCGTCTCAAAAAAATAAAATATAAATTCACTTTTATCATGCTCAGCATTTTAGGGGACACCCATATAGCAGGGAAAGAGATGCAAGCCATTTGACAAAGATATGTACCCAGCAAGGTTGAATGACACTACAAGAGACATATAGCTAGCCACATACGACAGATGCAGAACCTAAGCCCTTTGGTTTTGCATTCAAGTCCCATGCTTTTGATTTCCACTAAAGCATCCTGAAAATGCAACATGGTCGTAGCCCACTTAGCGGTCAGAGTTCTGAAGTCGGTGTCAATCATCTACTCTTTCTTACCCATGAGAAAGTAAGGTAAACAGTAATTAGGTAACTTTCCAAAGTTCTCTTTCGTAAGACTGACACTCACTGATTGGTGCCCAGGCTCAGCCCAGGATTCTTTCCACTCAGCCACAGCAGATCTCAGGACGCAGACTTCCACGGCGGCTCTACAAAGCTGCTGTCATTTTCCACACAGCAAACTGTGCTATTTAAGTCAAACTCAAATGATAGTGAAAAATGGTGACAAATGCCGAAGAATCATCCCCTTCACCTCAACAAGACCCAAGTCTCCCTGGCCTCAGAAACCCAATTTCACAAGAAAGCAACCCCATCGAGGAAAAATATTTGACATAATTTTGTGGCTGTAACTTGGTGTAACTAAAGGGAGAAACAATTGAACAGCATGCACTGAGAGCCATAAAAATGTCTAGAACCAGGCCAGGTGCAG
Source organism: Sapajus apella (assembly GCF_009761245.1). NCBI lineage: Eukaryota > Metazoa > Chordata > Mammalia > Primates > Cebidae > Sapajus > Sapajus apella. The sequence continues at coordinate 51,145,454 of NW_022436943.1, read as the reverse complement.
TGGCCTACACCTGTAATCCCAGCACTTTGGGAGGCCAAGGCGAGCAGATCACGAGGTCAGGAGTTCGAGACCAGCCTGGCCAACATGGTAAAACCCTGTCTCTATTAAAGATACAAAAAATTAGCTGGACGTGGTGGCATGTGCCTGTAATCCCAGCTACTCAGAAGGGTGAGGCAGGAGAATCACTTGAACCTGGCAGGCAGAGGTTGCAGTGAGCCAAGATCGCACCATTGCACTCTAGCCTGGGTGACAGAGCGAGATTCGGTCTCAAAAAAAAAAAAAAAAAAAAAAAAAGTCTAGAACCTTTAACTTGATAATTCTTTCAGAAATCTATCCTAAAGAAATCTGAGGCCAGGTGCGATGGCTCATGCCTGTAATCCCAGCACTCTGGGAGGCCGAGGCAGGTGGATCACGAGCTCAGGAGTTCAAGACCAGCCTGGCCAAGATGGTGAAACCCCATCTCTACTAAAAATACAAAGAAATTTGCCAGGCATGGTGGCACGCACCTGTAATCCCAGCTATTCCGGAGGCTGAGGAGGAGAATTGCTTAAACTTGGGACGCGGAGGTTGCAGTGAGCCAACATCGTGCCACTGCTCTCCAGCCTCAGGAACAGAGCAAGACTCTGTCTCAAAAAAAAAA
>NW_022436943.1:51139391-51144714 GCF_009761245.1 Sapajus apella | reverse complement strand
ACCCAGGCTGGAGTGCAATGGTGCGATCTCGGCTCACCACAACCTCTGCCTCCTGGGTTCAGGCAATTCTCCTGCCTCAACCTCCTGAGTAGCTGGGACTACAGGCACGCGCCACCATGCCCAGCTAATGTTTTGTATTTTTAGTAGAGATTGGGTGTCACCATGGTGACCAGGATGGTCTCGATCTCTTGACCTCGTGATCCACCCACCTCGGCCTCCCAAAGTGCTGGGATTACAGGCTTGAGCCACTGCACAGGGCCTTTTTTTTTTTTTTTTTTTTTCCAAAGATAGTGTCTGAGTGTCTGGCTCTGTCACCCAGGCTAGAGCGCAGTGGCATGATCTCAGCTCACTGCAACCTCTGCCTCCTGGATCCAAGCAATTCTCTAGCCTCAGCCTCCCGAGTAGCCGGGACTACAAGCATGCACCACCACACACAGCTAATTTTTGTATGATTAGTAGAGATGGGTTTTCACCATGTTCCCCAAGCTGGTCTCAAACTCCTGACCTCAAGTGTTCCACCCACCTTGGCCTCCCAAGTACTGGGATTACTGGCATAAGCCACCATGCCTGGCCACATTAAATGTTCTTAATATCTAATAGTACAGATAAAATTGGGAGAAAAACAAACCATCATTGCAATAGGATGTTATAACATTACATTGCATTGCAAATGATACCTAAAAGCTTGCTCCATATACCACATGGAAATACTAATAGTACATTAGGAGAAAAATCCAATGAACTCATTGACATTACATGATCTCAAGTTTAAAAGAAATATGCAAAGAAAAATGCAGCAAGTGCATCACCATGAATTATTTGCTTCTTTATACTCTTAACCCTTCCCACATTTTCTACAAAAACAATCCCATAAATAGAAGCATTATTTGAAAGAAATGATTATCCATGTTCCTGGATAAAAAAGTATAATTTAGGCCGGGCACGGTGGCTCAAGCCTGTAATCCCAGCACTTTGGGAGGCCGAGGCGGGTGGATCACCAGGTCAAGAGATCGAGACCAGCCTGGTCAACATGGTGAAACCCTGTCTCTACTAAAAATACAAAAAATTAGCTGGGCATGGTGGTGCGTGCCTGTAATCCCAGCTACTCAGGAGGCTGAGGCAGGAGAATTGCCTGAACCCAGAAGGCGGAGGTTGCGGTGAGCCGAGATAGCGCCATTGCACTCCAGCCTGGGTAACATGAGCGAAACTCCATCTCTCAAAAAAAAAAAAAAGGTATAATTTAAGAGCAACCTGACTGGGAGTAGTGGCTCATGTCTGTAATCCCAACACTTTGGGAGGCCAAGACAGGCAGATCACTTGAGCCCAGAAGTTTGAGATTAGGCGGGGCAATGTAGCAAGACCCTGACTCTATAAAAAACTGGAAAGATGAGTGGGGTCTGGTGGCACACACCTGTGGTCCCAGCTACTGGGGAGGTTGAGATGGGAGGATCACTTGAGTCCAGGCGTTGGAGGTTCTGAGAAGCTATAATTGCACCACCGCACTCCAGACTGAGCAACAGAATAAGACCCTTCTCTAAAAAATAAAAAAAATTAAAAAAATAAATAAATATATATGTAACTCTATCAAGACAGTTGCAGGTGGGCCAGAAAAATAAAAATAAAAATAAATAAATAAAATCAACCTAAGAATGTGCATAGCCTTGTTTTCCTTTTCAGCTTATGTGACTAACAAGTTACACAAGCCTGCAAAATCAGTGACTGACCTTAGGAAACGATTGATGGATTCAGTAAAAAGCGGCTCCCGCTTATCAGAGCAGTGAACACAGAAGGCAAGTCTCGGCTGGGCCTGGTGGCTCACGCCTGTAATCCAAGCACTTTGGAGGCCAAGGAGGGCGGATCACCTCAGGTCGGGAGTTCAAGACCAGCCTGACCAACATGGTGAAACCCCGTCTTTAAAAGAAAAAAAAAGAAGAAGGCAAGCCTCAGAAACTGCCCACAGTGGAGCAGGTCCGCAGACACCAGAACGATGGGCACAGGGCGCTGCAGGGGCCTCAAGGGAGGGACCTGAGGAATAGGCACCACTTCTTCAGTCTTCATAATCACTTTAGGAATTTGGAACTGTTAATTTTTTCTTTAGACGGAGTTTCGCTCCTGTTGCCTAGGCTGGAGTGCAATGGTGACCTCAACTCACAGTAACCTCCGCCTCCTGGGTTCAAGTGATTCTCCTGCCTCAGCCTCCCGAGTAGCTGGGATTACAGGCATGCACCACTACACTTGGCTAATTTTGTGTTGTTAGTAGAGACGGGGTTTCTCCATGTTGGTCAGGCTGGTCTCAAACTCCCGACCTCAGGTGATCCACCCACCTCGGCCTCCCAAAGTGCTGGCACATGGTTGTGAGGGGAAGTATAAATGCTCTACACCTTGCCAGTAGGGAAAAACAGATGCCAGAAAACGGAAAGCATGGCCGGGCATGGTAGCTCACGCCTGTAATCCTAGCAGTTCCGGAGGCTGAGGTGGGAGTATCTCCTGAGCCCAGGAGTTTAACACTAACCTGGGTAACAAAGCAAGAGCCCATCTCTACAAAATGTTTAAAAAAAAAAATTAGCCACACATGGTAGAGTGCACCCGTGGTCCTATCTGGGGTGAGAGGATTGCTCAACCCCAGGAGCTTGAGGCTACGGTGAGCTGTAATTGCACCACTGCATTCCAGCCTGGGTGACGGAGTCAGACCTTATCTCAAAAAAAGAACTACGTATCTGGCTTCATCCTAAGAGTAGTTGCATTTTAAACTCTCAGTCAGCTTCTTTGATTGTAAAATGGAAATAATAATTAACAGTCCCGGCCAGGTGCGGTGGCTCATGCCTGTAATCCCAGCACTTTGGGAGGCTGAGGCGGGTGGATCACCTGAGGTCCCAGCAGTTCCACTAAAAATCCAAAAAATTAGCTGGGTGTGGTGACACAACCCTGCAATCCCAGCTACTCTGGAGGCTGAGTTGGGAGAATTGCTTAACCCAGGAGATGGAGGTTCAGTGAGCTGAGATGGTGCCATTGCACTCCAGCCTGGGCAACAAGAGCAAAACCCCGTATCAAAAATAAAGAAAAAAAAAAAAAAAGACAGAAAATGGGAAGTACAAGTGGCAAGAGAGGGTGTGCTGGTCTCTCTGCCTCCCCCAGTGTGAGTCCCAGGACACTGCTGAAGGTCCAGAAATCTAAGTCAAAATCAATGGAGAAGGAGCAACATGAGGTTAGTTTTTAGAGGTACTGACCTCTAACCCTGATTCACTCTAGGAAATAGGGCTGAGAGCAGGCAGGAAGAGGGCAGGAGAATCTGGCCTTTCCATAAAAGCCTTACCCATTCAAATGTTAAATATGTGCAAGTGCTATTTTAATTAAAAACCTAATTCTTTCCGAAAGATATCAGACCCAGAGTTTAAGCATATCAAAAGCAGGAGTTTCATATTTTAAGCTCCGATCCTTCTCTTTGATATGGTTAAAAAGCTCGGGTGTCCATATGAAGTCGGCTATCAGTGGGATGGGCGGGCAGCCACAGCTGAAAGCCTCCCCAACAACCAGACACAAGAATCCACATCCCCAACAAGCAGAAGCCACCTTATGGCATGCACCATTCCAAGCGTCTTTCTCATGCAGATAAACTGGGAAGGGAATCCAGTGTGAGATCACAGCATACAAGCCACTTTCAATATAAAGACTTTCGAACATTAACAACAACAATGAAAAATACACTCCTTGAGCTTTGGAAATAGCATTCTTCCTTCTCTTGATCTTCTTGCCAAAGACTCTTGCTTTCCTTCCAAGACAATGTCCTCAAAGCAGTTAGAATGATCTGATCGTGAAATCCAATCTTGTCACTCGCTGGCTCAAAATCCTTGTCTCTCCATGGGTTGCTGGAGAAAATTCACAGCCAGCTGCTGGCCTCCTTTAACCTGGGTGCGTTTCCCACTTGCCACATTGCAGTTGGCTCAGGCAAAGTGAGCTCCTGCAGTTCCCAGACTGAACTGGGCCCTCACCCATCTCAGCCCTGTCAGTGCTGTTCTACCTGCCCATAATGTCCTTATCTCTGGCCAGCCCAACAAGCTAAGCATGTCTGCTTCCGAGATTCATCTCAACTCCTGCCTCAGTGGAACTGCCCCCTGATTTGTCCAGATGGACTTACCCCTCTAATAATCACTGCATTAAATTTATTTATTTATTTATTCATTGTTTATTTTCTGAGACAGAGTCCTGCTCTGTCACCCAGGCTGGCATACAGTATCGCCATCTTGGCTCACTGCAACCTCCACCTCCCAGGTGCAAGCAATCTTGTGCCTCAGCCCCCCACCCCCAGTAGCTACAGGCGCTTGCCACTATGTCCGGTTAATTTTCATATTTTTAGTAGAGATGCGATTTCACCATGCAGGTCAGGCTGGTCAAGAATTCCTGATCTCAAGTGATCTGCCTGTCTCGTCCTCCCAAAGTGCTGGGATTACAGGTGTGAGCCACGCACCTGGTCTGCACTGAATTTTTTATTCTTTCCTTTTGTGGTTTGCCACAGATAGTCTGAGTCTTTCCTTCCTTGGGTCCTCAGGTTCTAAAAAAACAACCACTACAGTAACAACTACAACAACCAAGATTCACTGAGCTCTTAAAACGGGCCAGACACTTCATATGCATTATTTCACTCTATGCATTACTGAAATGCATGAAACGATATGCACTTCATCCATACGAAATACAAATGAAATTATACGGATTATTTATTTAATCCTTACAACAACTCTATGAAGTATGTACTATTTCAATACTCATTTTACAGATAGAACAACTGAAAGTTCTGAGAGTTTAAACAACTTAATCAATACCATATAATTGATAACTGGTAGAGCCAGAATTCAAATCCAGGCAGTCTGATCCACACCTGGAAGGCCTGCCATATCCCGTTGTGCAGATTGTATACTGCACAACTCCGAAGTCCACCATTCTTGTCAAGTTTAGCTTAGCACTGCCCAGTGAAAATATAATGCAAGCCACAAAAGGAATTCTTAATTTTCTAGTTGCTACATTAAAAAAAATAAGAAATAAGCCGGGCGCGGTGGCTCAAGCCTGTAATCCCAGCACTTTGGGAGGCCGAGGCGGGTGGATCACGAGGTTAAGAGATCGAGACCATCCTGGTCAACATGGTGAAACCCCGTCTCTACTAAAAATACAAAAATTAGCTGGACATGGTGGCGCATGCCTGTAATCCCAGCTACTCAGGAGGCTGAGGCAGGAGAATTGCCTGAACCCAGGAGGCGGAGGTTGCGGTGAGCCGAGATCGCGCCATTGCACTCCAGCCTGGGTAACATGAGTGAAACTCCGTCTCAAA
>NW_022436943.1:51120408-51139291 GCF_009761245.1 Sapajus apella | reverse complement strand
CCATCTAAAAAAAAAAAAAAAAAAAAAATAAGAAATAAAAGATAAAATTCATTTTAATAATGTTTTATTTAACTTAATATAGCGGAATCTTATCATTTCAACATGGAATCGATATTTCAAAAGTTATTATTTTTAATTCTCTTTTTTTTTAACTGAGTCTTAAAATCCAGTGTGCAATTTACATATACAACACATTTTAATTTGGATTTTTGCACGTTTCAACTGCTCAATAGCCGCATGTGGCTAGTGACTACCCTATGGGACATCACTGGCCTAGCTCTTACTTGAGCAAGCCCCAAGCTCCCTGGGCCTCAGTGTCCCCATGTTAAAAATGAGGGCAGGCTTGATCCCTATATCTTTTTTAACCATCAGATTGAGTTTGATAACCTTTCATTGATCTTAGCTAATATCTGCTTTTTTCATGTTACAAAAGACAACAATGCTTTCTCTAGCTCTCCAAATGTGCTCCCAGTTGAAAGTATCAGAAACTGAGGCTCAGGCTGGGCAAAATGGCTTATGCCTGTAATCCCAACACTTTGGGAGGCCAAGGTGGGAGGATCACTTGAGGCCAAGAGTTTAAGACCAGCTGGGACAACGTGGAAAAACCCTGTTTCTACTAAAAATACAAAATTCAGTCAGGCATGATGGTGCACATTTGTAAACCCAGCTACTCAGGAGGCTGAGGCACGAGAATCCCTTGAACACAGGAGGCAGAGGTTGCAGTGAGCCAAGATTGCACCACTGCATTCCAACCTGGATGACAGAAAGATTGTGTCGAAAAAAAAAAAAAAAACTGAGGTTCAGAGAGGTCAGCTGCTCAGCCCAAAGTCACACAGCCAGTAGGGACCAGAACTCAGGCCTCCCAGCCTGCAAATATAGTTCACTGGTCTTCACTTACTGCTTGCTAATTCTTCACCCAAGCACCCTAGGAAATGGGTACCTCCTTCTCTCGAGGGAGATACTACAACTCCCCATAGCATCACCAGCACATTGTTGAAATTTAATGAACCATTCTGTGCATCAGCCTTTAAAGAGATCCCATCATGCATCCTGCTCTGCTTACTGAGCGGAGGAACATCTGGAAGTTGAAACCACTCAACAGCTGGGCAACATTTTCATCCTTAAAAAGCATAATTTATTACTTCAACAATGGAAACCATATTTGTCAATTTCGGGAGAAGGGTGTACAATTTTGCAGCTATCAGTTTCTGCACTGGGAGGGGTGTATGTTTGCCCTTGGCCCCGTGACCTACTGGAGTAAACAGAATGAGCCTGTTGCTAATCCACTCTTGCTGATTAAACTCCCAACCCACACAGAGGCAACCCTTCTCTATCGCAGATCAGGCCTGTGGGAGGGCTGGACGACTGGCCTCGAACCCCTATTTCTCTTCCAAACTCAGCAGATGCATCCTGAACTGGGTGCAGGGCAAGTCCCATGGGAGCATCTCTACAAAAGGCAAAGAGTTCCAAACCCCAAATGCTCGACCCCACCCATAGAATCATCTCAATCCAGCGACATTCCAAGAAGATGAAAGAATCCGGATGATCCTTGAAGCTGCCGGATGAGACTGGATAGAATCTGTGGTGTAAGGACAAAGAGACATCTGCCTTCTAATTCCACCGCTGCATTGCTTAGAGATTATTGATGACGGCAAACTACGTGGCCAAAGAAATTCCTTCCAATGTTAAAAGTCTGTGAGTCCGGGAAAACCCAAAGCACTATTGGGTCCTACCTATTTAACATGTACCCCAGAAACTCTGGCACAGTAACCTGGAAAGGCATCCCCAGCTGCTCTGCTCCGAGCTCCTGAGGGCTGGGCAGCCTGCGGGTGCCATCAGCAAACTTATCTCCCTAGGCTCTTTCACAATGCACATCTCAACTAATCTACCTGGAATGCTGGAGAAAGAGATCAGCTCAAGACAGGAGAACATACCAGTTAGGATATGTCCTTCAAATCCCAGTGTGCTCGGCGACTGATTAACTGTTAACCTAGAGAAGACACTTAGCTCTCTGCCGCAGTTTCTCCATCTATACAACAGGGAAATTACCATGGATCGATCACCTCGACTGTTGTGAGGATTAAGTATACAGGTTGAATACAAATGCAGAATGGTCAGAGCAAAGGCTGGTATCAGAGCTATCTCGAACACGAGTTTACAGACGAGGAATGCAAGATCCAAGAAGATCCTAGTGACTGGCCTCATTTTGCAGAGATGGGGTTCACACTTGGATCTCAGGACTCCAGACTCAAGAGAAAAACCAAGGTGACATGTACACATGAGCTTCTACAACTGTAAAGCGCTAAACACCCTTGCTCATTTCCTAAGCACCAATTTTGCTAGAGCCCCATTACCAGTGTGCCTATCCCGGACCTCACAAGCCAATTAGAGAGAAACTAGCGCTCCAGCAGGGACCACCTAGCAAGACCCCATCTGTGTTAAAAATAGAACAAATTAGCTGGGAGTGGTAGCACATGCCTGTATTCCCAGCTACTCAGGAGGCTGAGGCAAAAACATCCCTTGAGCCTGGGAGATAGAGGCTGTTGTGAGCTACGATCACGCCACGATCACACCACTGCATTCCAGCCTAAGCAACAGTGTGAGTGAAAGAGAAAGAAAATAACCAGCCATTATTGAGCATCTACCACACGCCAGCTCTGGGAAAGCTCTACACACACAGCACCTCATTCGCGTCTCACAACAAGGTAAGGATCTAGTGGGTACTATTTATTTTCTAGTTCTACAGGTGAGGACATGGGGGCTCTAGTGGGTAAGAAACTAGCTGAGATCTCAGAGTTTTGAAGCGGCAGAGGGGGAATTCGAATCAACATTGCTGGAAGGGCAGAGTGCACCCTCATCCATTATGCATGACTGCCTTCCAACACATGTCAGCAATTTTTTGTGGCTTCTGCTGGTCTCTCACCGAATATCTGAATAACACAGAACGCCAGGCAGAGGCCTCAGTTATAAAAAGCTCAGGCTCTGAACCTGACATAATACATGAATGAATAAATCCTGCTTATGAGCCGGGTCCCTCTCCTGGAAGAGAGATCTGCCTGCTCTCCTTTCTTACAATCTGGGCCTCCAGTGTGGATGGAATGTCAGGCAGGGGGCAGCACAGGAATTAACAGCTATTGATTCCTCATAGGGACATCCGGAATAGGGTGGGGCCTCTTGGGAGCACCTTCTATTCAGCTGCGATAAGTGAATCTGTTTTTGAAAGGTTTATCTTGGCAGGGGGCACCCAAGCTCCAGGGCCAGAAAGCACACATCCACTGGAGGAGGCCCCTCCAGGCCAACATTCCAAGCCTGAAATGGGAAGCCTGGAAGGAAGTGGGGGGTGAAATCCCACCTGGGCAAGTCAAGATCACCTTGAAGAAAGCCACAATCCGGCAGGACTGTGAAGCTGCCTGGCGTCTTTGACCTACGTTGAGGGGAAGTAAACAGGACCCGGTCTGTTTCCCTTCTGCCAGATACTGCCCCTCTCCTGGACGTCAGTTCTGCCTCTGCGAGTGTAAGTGATCTTTAAACACCAACAGGAACCAGGCAAACAGCAGAGAGCATTTACTCTGTGTTTATTATTTCCAGGCCCTGAGTTAATCTCTGGCATGTCCTAGCTTCCTCTCTCTCCCCTTTTTTTCTGAGACAAGGTGTCACTCTGTTACAGGTCACACCAGTGCAAGTGACACGATCACAGCTCACGGCAGCATCGACCTTCCAGGTTCAAGCAATTCTCCCATCTCAGCCTCTAGTAGCTGGGACTGCAGGCACATGCCACCACACGCAGCTCATTTTTTTGTATTTTTCATTTTTGTAGAGACAGAGTCCAACTATGTCACCCAGGCTGGTCTCCAACTCTTGGGCTCAAGTGATTCTCCTACCTCAGCCTCCTCAAGTGCTGGAATCATAGGCGTGAGCCACCGTGCCAGGCCTCTATCTTATTTAACTCTTAGGGACACGTATTCATACATATATGATACAGACCCAATTCACAGACAGAGCAACTACTGAGGTAGACAGATGTTCAGTTCATTGCATAATGAGCTAAGTAATAAAAAGAGGCAAAGGCCCAGCAGGTCTGTGTCCCACCTGTTCCAGAACAGCGCTCTCCACCATCACACCAACTGCATTTCTTTGGAGATTACTGATGAAGGTAAACTACTTGGCCAAAGAAATCCATTCCAAATTTGACAGTCTGCAATCCCAGGAAAATCCAACAGCAGTACTGGGTCCTAGCTGTATACCCCAGAAATTCTGGCATAGGCAACCAGACGTAGGAAATGTCCATGGCTCACACGTCTTTGGAGGACAGATAAAGCAACTGTAGTCAGTTCCCACAATGGAACAGATTATCACGGTGAAAAATAAGCCACAGCAGCGGGCATCAGCAGACAGTTGCCAACATAATGCAGAGTGGCAAAGGAAGCTGCAGGCAGTATGGAATTTCTAGAATGATCTAAAGGAAGTAAAGGAAACACCGTAGTATTTAAGAATGTAAATGGGAGGCCGAGGCAGGTGGGTCACCTGAGGTCAGGAGTTTGAGACCACCTGGCCAACACAGTGAAAAATCCCATTTCTACTGAAAATCCAAAAATTAGCTGAGCGTGGTGGCATGCGCCTGAAATCCCAGCTACTCAGGAGGCTGAGGCAGGCTAGCCGTTGATGCTCTGGGCAGCACAACACAAAGGGTGTGATAGATGTCTGGAAGATAATTTGATATGTTGGGATTTTTAGGGCAGATACCCTGTGCCTCTTCTGCCCTGATGAATTCCTGCCAGGCCCAAGAGAGCTGGGTGCTCCCTTCCACGTGTGCAGAATGAAGAAGGAGCACCTGCCTGATCGAGCCGCCGAAAGCATGAGAAGAACTGATGTAAAAGCTGAAGTCAGCCCCTGCACAGGGTCAGCACCAGCCGCCGGTAAGGAGAGGGTCAAGACTCTAGCAGCAGCACAGCCACGTGATCCAGATCTGGGCTCTGCCACTTCTGGCTGAATAGCCTTGGCTAAGTTTCTCAAAATGTCTGTGCCTCACACCGAAAGCGCCGGCAACAAAAGAGTTAAATGGGGGTGGGGGGAGGAGGGGTGAGGCATGCAAAATAAAGAGTTAAATGAGAATGAATTTTAAAAAAATTATTCAGCCTTAAAAAGGCCTAAAATTGTGACACAGGCTACAACGTAGATGTACCTTTAACAGATCACACTAAGGCCGGGCGCGAGGTGGGCGGATCACCTGAGGTCAGGAGTTTGAGACCAGCATGGCCAACACGACGAAACCCTATCTCTATTAAAAAACACAAAAATTAGCCGGGCGTGGTGGTGGCACATGCCTGTAATCCCAGCTATGAGGGAGGCTGAGGCAGGAGAATCTCTTGAACCCAGGAGGCAGAGGTTCTGGTGAGGTGAAATTGTGCCACTGCACTCCAGCCTAAGCAACAGAGCAAGACTCTGTCTTAAAAAAAAAAAAAAAGAGGCTTTAAAAATATAAATAAGATTACACAAAGTGTAATAGGCCAGTTGCAAAAGGACAAACACTACGATTCCATTTATATGAGATGCTGAGAGTAGTCAGATCCATAGGAACTGTGGATACCAGGGACTGAGGGGAGGGAGAGGGGGAGTAAGTGCTTAATGGGTGCAGAGTTTCAGTTTGAGATGATGCAAGCTGTCCGGAGATGGTTAGATTAGTGGTAATGGTTACCCAACAACTCGAATGGCCTTAATGCCACGGAATTGTACGGTTAGAAATGGTTACAATGGCAAATTGTATTATGTAAATTCTACGACAGTAAAAACACTTTACACATCAAAATTAAAAATCAAATGTCTGCGCCTCAATCTCCACATCTGTAAATGAGGATGGTGATCGAATGAGTCCCCTCAAAGGGTTTGTGAGGGAGATTAAATTAGCCAAAGCCTGCAGAGCAGCTAGAGCATTGCCCAGAATGCAGCAGGATCTAAATAAATGATAGTAAATTAGGAAATGCTCAGCATGCAGCCGGAACTGCTCATTAAGACTCAACTCAGCCCCTCCTGATCTGGGGAAGAAATAAAGACAGGGACACATGAAAGGCGGGCTCCCTCAAGCCAACTTCACACAAAAACCCTCCCTGGCAGTTGGGGGTGGTGACTCATGCCTGTAATCCCAGCACTTTGAGAGGCTGAGGTGGCGGATCGCCTGAGGTAGGGAGTTCGAGACCAGCCTAGCCAACATGGAGAAGCGCTGTCTCTACTAAAAATACAAAATTAACCAGGCACGGTGGTGCATGCCTGTAATCCCAGCTACTCAGGAGGCTGAAGCAGGAGAATTGCTTGAACCTCGGAGGCAGAGGCTGAGGTGAGCAGTGATCGCGCCACTGCACTCCAGCCTGGGCAACAAGAGTAAAACTCTATCTCAAAAAAAAAAAAAGGAAAAGAAAAGAAACCCTCCCTGGGTGACATGTCAGGCAGGCTCCTGGATTCTAGAAAGGTCCAGAGATGGCTCAGGTGTCTCTGCCTGCTCAGCTTCTCCCAGCTGAAGCTCTTGGGAATAATGAGGAAGGGGCTGGAGAGGGAGGATAGAGGTCTTCTCCACCAGGCAACCTCCTCCCTACTCTCAGGTCCACTTTCACCACCTGTCTGGCTAAAGGAAAACTCTAGATTTAGGACAACTGAAAGTGCAAAAAGAATCTCCCATCTGTGGCGGGAGGTGGTGGCTCATATCTATACTTTGGGAGGCCAAGGCAGGTGGATCACCTGAGGTCAGGAGTTTGAGACCAGCCTGACCAATATGGCGAAACCCCATCTCTACTAAAAGTACAAAATTAGCCAGGCATGGTAGCACATACCTGTAATTCCAGCTACTTGGGAGGCTGAAGCAGAAGAATTGCTTGAACTAGAAAGGCAGAGGTTGCAGTGAGCTGAGATCGTGCTATTGCACCCCAGCCTGGGCAACAAGAATGAAACTCCATCTCAGAAAAAAAAAAAAAAAAAAAAGAAGAATTTCCCATCTGTGAGGCTAACAGGTTTGTCTCTGGTTCCCATGTGACCTGTATCATCGCCCTCCTGTTTACATCTGGTTTGGGGATGACCATGTTTTTGTTGAAGGAGCCAAAAGTGAGGTATGCAGCAACTCATTTAATTCTCCTGAATATCCAAAAAACACAGGGACCATTTGTATTCCCATTTGACAGATGAGGGAACTGAGGGACCAGGATCTGAAGCCCACATAGCTACTTGGCAGCAGGGCTGAGGTTCAAGCCACATGGCCTGTCATCACAGTAAGAAGAGACAAAAGTGGGCATGGGCCAGGGACAGGAGAGGAAGCCTGACTGACATGGTCACTGTCATTCATATGGCCTAAAGCAGAGCTGGGTCTGGGGGAGGCATTTACAAATATGACCAGGAGGGCAGGTGACATATGCATACTTTTTTTGGTTCAGAAGTCAGAGCCAGAGAGCAGAAGACACTGGGTAAGAGACCTAGAGGTTTCCTCTCCATGGAATCCTGGGATCAAACTGTTCCTCCCTTCCCACTATCTTCCCACCACCATGTTTATTTATAATTTTTTTTTTTTTTTTTTTGAGATGGAGTCTCGCTCTGTCACCCAGACTGGAGTGCAGTGGCAACATCTCGGCTCACTGCAACCTCCACCTCCCAGGCTCAAGCAATTCTCCTGCCTCAGCCTCCCAAGTAGCTGAGATTACAGGCGCTTGCCATCACACCTGTAGAGACAGGGTTTCACCATGTTGGCCAGGTTGGTCTCGAACTGCTGACCTCAGGTGATCCGCCCACCTCAGCCTTCCAAAGAACTGGGATTATAGGCGTGAGCCACTGCGCCAGAGACATCTATTTATAATTTTAAAAGGTTTTTATGACACAGGAGAAAGAAAAACAAACCTATAAACTTCTTATCTGCAACTCCCAGCAACTGAGACAATTACTGCTTTAATTTTTCCTCTTCCCTCTCAACCTCTGTAGTCAGGGATTGTCCATAACCAGAGGCTTGAGATTAGGATAGGTACAATTTGCAGCCAAAATCAAAGCCTTGCCCTTCTGGGGTGGCAAGAGGGGTGGGAATAATGAAGTTGAGATGGAAATAAAGAAAAACTTTACCTAGGTAAACAGTTTACCCCTCCCGGCTGACTCAGATTCCAGACTCAGTCTTTGCACTGTGACCTAGGTTCCCATCTATGCTTCAATAACCATGAACTTGGGTAAGTCAGTGAACCTCTCTGAACCTCATTTTGTCCCATCTCAAAAAATTGGGTTGAAAATGTTTGCTACCCTCTACTACTCATTCACTAAGCAGTAAATGAGGTCAAGCGAATTCAGCCCGTGGCCCGGCACCCATCACACAGTGGGTTCTCACCAGATGTGAGCTGTTGTAAATAATCACTATTACTATTACTGCAAAACTTCACCATCAATCAGAGGCAGGAATTAGTGGTTCCTGTGCAGAGATAAGTCCCAGGGACTCACAGCCCCTCTGTAGCAAGCAAACCCAAACCAACCCTCCTATGCTCCGCCCCCAGCCCTGTCCATCAACCCTATCTGCTCACTTCCCCTAGAAACAGCTCCCAGACCTCAGCCAGCCTATCTCCCTGGAGGACTTGCCTAAGATGCCTCCTCTCTGAAGGCTTCCCATCAGCTGCTTCCTTCCTGGAGCTCCAACACCACCCAGTCCATCTCTGGGAAGACCAGTACCTCACCCTGGTGTTGTGGCCATGTGAAAATCACACATCTGCCTCCTTGCGCTATCCCGAGGGCTCAGAAAGCCTCACAGCATCCTGCATGTGAGATATTCAATAAATGGTGCAAGAATGAATTTTTATTAATCACATGAATTGATACAGGACAAGTTAAAACTGTCACGAAGTCAGGGCTTAATGCCATTTTATTATAGCTATTAGTAGGACTAAACGACATTATGCCAGATTGTACCTATATGAATGCTATCTTTTATTTTTCTGAGGCAGAGTCTCTCTCTGTCACCCAGGCTGGAGTGCAGTGACACCATCTCGGCTCACTGCAACCTTCGCTTCCCAGGTTCAAGCGATTCTTCTGCCTCAGCCTCCCGAGTTGCTGGACTACAGGCATGTGCCACCACACCTGGCTAAGTTTTGTATTTTTAGTAGAGGCGGGGTTTCACCATGTTAGCCAGGCCGGTCTCAGCCTCCCAAAGTGCTGGGTTTACAGGGCTGAGCCACCGCGCCCAGCCTATTCATGCTATGCCATCATTGTCAGTGCTCTTTCTCTCACTCTGCGTCTCCCAAACGCATGGACTGGCTCTTGCAGACTATGAAAGCTAGAATTCTTCTTGTTTGTTCCCTGTGAGATCCTGACACAGTTCCCAACCAGGACCTTACTGAATTTTTCCAGAAAGATAACAAGATGGGAATGCTGTGCAAAATGGGTTGGACTGAGACTTTTTCGTCATGATAGCGACTGTGCTTTTCCTTCCTTCTGTTCTTCCCTCCTTCCCTCTCTTCCCTTCCTTCCTTCCTCTCCCTTTCCTTCTTTCTTTTCTTCCTTCCCTCCTTCCCCCTCTTCTTTTCTCTTTTTTTTTTCTGACAAGATCTTGCTCTGTCACTCCATCTGGAATACAGTGGTGTGAACACAGCTCACTGCAGCCTCAACTTCCAAGCTCAAGTGATCCTCCAGCCTTGGCTTCCTGAGTAGCTGGGACTACAGGTGCATGCCACTGGCTAATTTTTTTTTTTTTTAATTTTTTCTAGAGATGAAGTCTCATTATGTTGTTCCAGGACAAAGCAGGCAAGAGCTACCATGCCTTCTTTTCTTTCTTTCTTTTCTTTTTTCTCTCTCCCTTCCCTCCCTTCCCCTTTTCTTTCTTTCATTTTTGCCTTTTTTTTTTTTTTTTTTTTGAGACGAGGTCTCACCCTTTCACCCAGGCTGGAGTGCAGTGGCGCAATCACAGCTCACTGCCGCCTAGAGACCTCCTGGGCCTAAGTGATCCTCCCGCCTCGGCCTCCCAAAGTGCTGGGATTACAGGCATGAGCCGCCACGCCCGAAGCTTCATTTCTTTAGGCAATTTTGCTGTAATTGTTCACTGCAACTGAAGATAAATCTGAAAATCATGCTTGTTCCCCTGATGGAAATCAGCAATGGCTTACCAGCAGAGAGGGCAAAAGTCAGTGAGCTACCAGAAACCACTACGGCTCAGTTAACAGCCAACCCCATGTTATGGAGCCCTGTGTTAACCGGCAGGACACGCAACCGGAAAAAAAAAAAAAGCCAATATATGTTGAGGGGGCGGAGTGATAAAGGCAAAAGGAAAAGAACAGAAGAATAGAGTTATCTAGAATCTAAGGAATGATGACTTTTCCAGGCACATACAGACTGTCACTGAAGTATGTCAGGAACTGAAGCAAGTCGGAACAGCATTACATACAAACAATTCTCAGGGAGAAACGTTAACCCCCTGTGAGCGGGGAGGTGCTTGCTCAGTCTAGCATTCAAGTCAGTAACCACTTAATTAGGGAGCACCCCCGCCCCCCGCGACTGCCCGCTCCCTGCTAGGCGCTGGAGGAATGGAAAGATATGAAATGCCTGAGGAGCTTGTGCAATGCGTGAGAGACGTCTATAATCAAGGTGTTGCAAACTGCTGGCCCCGGGGGCCATGTGTGGCCCATAGGTGTTTCGTTTGGCCTATGAATGTTCCTTTAAAAACTTAGCTGAAAACATTTAAACATCAGGAGAGTTTATTTACTTTTACTTCTTTTCTTTTCTTTTCTTTTTTTTTTTTTGAGATGGAGTCTTGCTCTGTTGCCCAGGCTGGAGTGCGGTGGCTCGATCTTGGCTCACTCAACCTCCACCTCCCAGGTTCAAGCGATTATCTTGCCTCAGCCTCCCAAGTAGCTGAGACTATCAGAGCCTTCCACCACGCCCAGCTGATTGGATTTTATTTTTGGTATTTTTTGTAGCAGAGACAGGGTTGCACCGTGTTAGCCAGGATGGTTGCGATCTCCTGACCTCATGATCCACCCACATTGCTTGGCCTCCTAAAGTGGTGGGATTTCAGGTGTGAGCCACTGCACCCGGCCAGGAGAGCTTATATTTTAAAAGGCTTCTCTTTTAAAAGTGAAAGCTCTGACATCACTGGGTCTGTCTTTTGGCATGGGGAAAGAAGACGGGGAGGAGGGAGCTGGAATCGAACAGCAGCCTCAGCTACCATCTAGCAACCTCTTTCTAACAGCATCTCTCGGATAACATCTACCCACTGCTTTGCTAATCCCGACACTTCTCACTGTATTGGATCAGGCCCACCTGGTGTGGTTCTGCGACCTGCTGGTCCTCCTAAACAGCTGAGTTTGGAACCCCTGACAGAAACCCACTGTCGAAACCAAATAGTAATACAATGGTGTATGAGCTGTGAGAACTCACACGCAGGGTGCTGGGAGGGGATCACTCAGAACCGGTGCGGGGAGAAGAGGAAGTGCTTCCTGGAGGAGGTGACCCCTTAACAGAGTCATAAAGCCTAAGCAGGAGTTCATTAGCAGAGGAAATGGGGAAAGAGACCAAATCCTGTCCGATTTCCCTGGCTGGCTTTTTCTCTCCGTCTGTGAGACACAAACCTTAGAGAAGAATCTACAGACACAAATCCTCTAAAGTCTGGAAGAATCACTTCATTCCGGGCCTTCAAAAATATTCACACCACACATTCGCCTACTGCCTCTGCCCTGAATATCTTTTTCTGACAATCTTTATTTCTGACCCCACGGCAGTGCTTTCGTCCACAGGGCAGGGGGGGTCAGATTCCTATCCCGGGCCACCGGGCATTCAGCAATTCAATACCCGCTCGCAGACAGCCTCTGACGCAGCAGGTACTCAAGCTAATAATGGGAAGCCATTAAAAGCTTTTAAGTGGTTGCCTTTCACGATCTAGGTTGCCATTTGCAAAACTCACTTGCTTGGAGGAGGGAGGTGCAGGGCGCTCCTCAGGTTTTCCTTTCTAACGAGATCAGTATGCAGAGAATGTTTTCCTAATGGAGAAAGCATGTATGGAATTTCCAGAATCATGAAAAGGAAGAGATACGGCTTTTGCAAGGCCTGGGGAGAGGAGAGGAGAGGGTTCAGGCCAGCCAGGAACTTTGCAAAGGCCAGGAGACAGCCCCCGAGCCCCGGCAGGCCTGAGCCCCCTCTGGCTCCTCTCCCATTCCAGAGGGCACACTTCTGGGGAGCTATTTGTCCCAGGTGTTCTCGGGGAAGGTGGCCCTGTAAATGGGGAAGGACAGCAGTGGCCATGAGAAGCCCAGCCTGCCAGAGGAAGCCTCTGGTCTCCACCGGCTGGGCCTGGCCAGGGGCTTTTCACAGACCAAATGAAGTCTTTTGTTTTGTGAAAAGCAATGTGCCACATGGATAGGAGATATCTCTCTTCAAAATCTCTAAGTGCAAAGGTTGGCTGACGTGATCCCAATGCTGCTGCTGGTTCAGTGGAATAAATTATGACTTACGTGGGACCAGAACTATGAAACAAACTCAGTCACAATAAGTGCCGGAAGGGACCTCTGTCTTCTGCAGCCGCTCTCCTATAAATTCCTGGGGACTTTCCACACAGAAGACCTTTTCCTTTTCCCATTTCCTTTTGAAAAAAAAAAAAAAATGGGAAAAGCTAAGTATCCCACAAGGGGGTAGCTAACACACTCACTGCTACATTAACTAGAATGTTCCAAAGAGACTCCAAGCCGGCAACCCCTCCTCTGGACAAATCTCTGGCACATCACTAATCTCACCCCTGCCCCAGCTCAAAACCTTCCGTAGAGACGAGCATGATGACTCACTCTTGTAATTCCAACACTTTGGGAGGCCAAGGCGGGAGGATCGCTTAAAGCCAGGAGTTTTAAGTCTGGACAACAAAGTAAGATCCCATCTTTACCAAAAAAATTAAAAATAGGCTGGGCGCGGTGGCTCACGGCTGTAATCCCACCACTTTGGGAGGCCAAGGTGGGCGGATCACGAGGTTAGCAGTTCAAGACCAGCCTGGCCAACATGGTGAAACCCCATCTCTACTAAAAATACAAAAACCAGCTGGGCGTGGTGGCACACGCCTGTAATCCCAGCTGCTCTGGAGGCTGAGGCAGGAGAATTGCTTGAACCCAGGAGGCGGAGGTTGTGGTAAGCCGAGATCATGCCACTGTACTCCAGCCTGGGCAACAGAACAAGATTCCATCTCAAAAAAAAAAAAATATATTAGTCGAGGTGGTGGCATGCACCTATAGTCCCAGGTGCTCCGTAGGCAGAGGTGGAGGACTGGCGAGGCCAGGGGGTCCAGGCTGCGATGAGTCATCATGGCTCCCTGCACTCCTGCCTGAAGCAACAGAGCAAGACTCTGTCTCCAAAAAGAAAAGAAGAAAACTTTCAATAACTCCCCATGGCCCACAGGGTAAAAAGTCCAAATGCTTCAGCACAGTTGGAAGATCCCTAGCTACCTCTTCCCTCAAACTTGGCCCTCCAAGAAGTCCTTTCTTTTTCCAAAATAAATACCAAACTCATCCTCTTCTCTTCCTCCCCACTGCTAGAGCCGGGTCCAGCTCTGTCTTCTGGATTGCTGTAATCCAGTCCCCAAATGCGCCTCCTGCTTCCATTGATCCACCATCTACCCAGCAAAAGGGTCAATCATATGAGGCCCTGCCCAGCTTAGCAGCCCCCAAAGACTTAAAAAAGCACTTAAGGCCCTCCATGACCAGACGCCTGTTCACCTGGACCCTGGACGTCTGCTCCTTCCCAGCCACACGAGTCTCCTGACACTCTGAACACGCCAAAGGATTTGCAGCCTCAGGGCCTTCACACGTGCTGTTCTCTTCAATTAGGATATGTCTTCCATAAACTTTTTCGAAAGAAATTTAAAGAAACAGCTGGACTCAAACCTGCCAGCACTTTGGGAGGCTGAGGTGGGAAGATCACCTGAGGTCAGGAGTTTGAGACCAGCCTGGCCAACATGGTGAAACCCTGTCTCTACTAAAACAAAAGACAAAAATAAGCCAGACATCAGGGGTTGTGCCTGTAGTCCCAGATACTCAGGAGGCTGAGGAACCAGAATCGCTTGAACCCAGGAGGTGGAGGTTGCAGTGAGCCGAGATTGCACCACTGCATTCCAGCCTGAGTGACAGAGCAACATTGTCTCAAGAAAAAAAAAAAGTAAAAGAAAAATTCAAAGAACCTAGAACTGACAACCATGAACATTTTGTCATGTGTTTTCAGTCTTTTTTTCTTTTCTGCATGTTTTCAAAATGTGTAAGTGACCTGTGTAGGTATCTATCGTCTTCTTAAAAAAAAAAAAAAAAAAAAAAGTATTAAAGGTAGGTCAGACCCTGTGGCTTTTCCCTGTAATCCCAGCATTTTGGGAGGACCAGACAGGAGGATGCCTTGAAGCTGGGAGTTCGAGACCAGATGGGGAAACATAGTGAGAGCTCATCTCTACAAAACATACAGGCATGGTGGTTCACAACTATAATCCCAACTACTTGAGAGGCTGAGGCAGGAGGATCACTTGATCCTGGGAAGTAGAGGCTGCAGTGAGCTGTGATCACACCACTCACACTCCAGCAATCTTGACAGTGAGATGCTGTCTCAACAAATAAATTAATGAGTTGTTTTTTTAAAGCAACAAAGGCAAAGTTAAAGCAGGCTTTGACTTTCACAATCACCCCACTTTCCCTCTCTCCCCAGGTGATGACAGTGAGTTTGACACAGATCTTTCCAGCCCATTTTTTAAACCTTTACATCCATCTCTAAATATTCTTAAGTAACATACAGCATGAGCTATGAATTCTCAACATGAGTTTGAGACATTTGATACAGATCTTTTGATACAGATCTTTCCAGCCCCCGCCCCCCGCTTTTTTTTTTTAAGAGATGTGGTTTTTGCATTTTGGTCAGGCTGGTCTGGAACTCCCGACCTCCCACCTCGGCCTCCCAAAGTGCTGGGATTACAGGCATGAGCCACCGTGCCTGGTCATCCAGCCCATTTTTTAAACCTTGACATCCATCTCTAAATATCCTTAAGTAACATACAGCATGAGCTATGAATTCTCACCCTTACCTAGGAATGGGGCTGCACATGTTTCCAATTTTACTACCTGCTGCCAAGGTGGTCTCTAAAGTGACCTCACACACTCAGTGGAGCTAACACCCGGTACCTGGTCAACACTTGACTCAGACATCCTATTTCTGGCATGTGGTAAAACAGGAAACACGTATCTCATGGCAACACCCAGATGCCCTTCGACTGGAGAATATAGATAAACAAACAGTTTATCCCACTTAGCAATAAAAACTACAATCAATAAAATATACAATCCCAGTTAGCAATAAAAACTACCAAACTCCTGATGCGCACGACAACGTGGAAGGCTCCCAAATGCATTATGCCCAGTGAAAGAAGCCAAACCCGAGAAACTACCACTGTATTAATTCATTTATAGGACACTCTGAAAAAGGCAGCATTGTAAGGTCAGAAAACAACTCAGGGGTTTGTTACAGCTGGAGGTGGAGAAGGCGACTGGCTACGAATTGTGAAGATCACACGGCAGCGTCACACAGCTCTAGGCATTTATCAAAACCCTTAGCATTGTATCCTAGAAAGGGGGAATTTTACCGACAAGAAATCAGACTTCCAAAAACCCGACTTTGTTAGCAAAATTCAAAATCTTTTCACATTTATCATCCACTTTGCTTTTTTTTTTTTTTCCTGAGATGGAGTCTCGCTGTGTCACCAGGCTGGAGTCCAATGGCGTGATCTTGACTCACTACAACCTCCACCTCCCAGGTTCAAGCAAGTCTCCTGCCTCGGCTTCCCGAGTAGCAGGGATTACAGGTGTGTGCCAACACGCCTGGCTCCTTTTTGTATTTTTAGTAGAGACGGGGTTTCACCATGTTGGCCAGGATGGTCTCGATTTCTGGACCTCATGATCTGCCTGCCTCAGCCTCCCAAAGTGCTGGAATTACAGGCATGAGCCACCGTACCCAGCCCCACTTTGCTTTCTATGAACACTGCATGGTTGTATCTTTGTTTTTTTTTTTTTTTGAGCTGGAATCTCGCTCTGTTGCCCAGGCTGGAGTGCAGTGGCTTGATCTTGGCTCACTGCAACCTCCACCTCCTGAGTTCAAGCAATTCTCCTGCCTCAGCCTCCAGAGCAGCTGGGGCTGCAGGCACATGCCACCACGCCTGGCTAAATTTTGTATTTTTAGTACAGACAGGATTTCACCATATTGGTCAGGCTGGTCTTGAACTCCTGACCTCATGATCTGCCCGCCTCAGCTCCCCAAAGTGCTGGGATTACAGGCATGAGGCACCACACCTAACCACCATGGTGGTATCTTTCACCCACTTTCCTATCAGGTTGTTTGTCTTTTTATTGTTGACTTTTGGGAATTGCATATACATTCTAGATATTAGTACTTTGTAATGTGTTATACATATTGCAAACATCTTCTAAGTCTTTTATTTGGCTTTTAATACCATTGTTGTTTTTGTTGCTTAGATGTGCCTTTCTCTTTAATATGTAGTCATATTGATCGATCTTGTCTTTTCTGCTAATACTTCGCTCCTCTGGTTAACTTCTTTTTTTTTTTCTTTTTTTTTTTTTTTTTTTTTTTACTAGATACAGGGTTTCACCATATTGGTCAGGCTGGTCTTGAACTCCTGACTTCAGGTGATCCTCCTGCTTTGGCCTCCCAAAGTGCTGGGATTACAGGCGTGAGCCACCGCACCCAGCCTCCTCTGGTTAACTTCTACTGAGTCTTTGTGTCTCACTCAAATGCCGATTCCTCAGACAGGATTTCAGAATGAAACCCCTCACGACAAAATAACCATTCTTTCATATTATTCTAGTTCATATTATCTCATATTCCTTACGATAATGTTATTTTTTCTTTGTCTATTTGCTTGCTTCCCCCACTTAAAAATAAGCCTCTGGGCCGGGCATGGTGGCTCACGCCTGTAATCCCAGCATTTTGGGAGGGCGACGTGGGCGGATCGCCTGAGGTTGGGAGTTTGAGACTAGCCTGACCAACATGGAGAAACCCCGTCTCTATTAAAAATATAAAAAATTGGCCGGGCGCGGTGGCTCACGCCTATAATCCCAGCACTTTGGGAGGCCGGGGCGGGTGGATCACGAGGTCAAGAGATCGAGACCATCCTGGTCAACAAGGTGAAACCTCGTCTCTACTAAAAATACAAAAATTAGCTGGGCATGATGGTGCGTGCCTGTAGTCCCAGCTACTCGGGAGGCTGAGGCAGGAAAATTGCTTGAACCCAGGAGGTGGAGGTTGCGGTGAGCCGAGATCGTGCCATTGCACTCCAGTCTGGGCAACAACAGCGAAACTCCGTCTCAAAAAAAAAATATATATATATATAAAAAATTGGGGCCGGGCGCAGTGGCTCAAGCCTGTAATCCCAGCACTTTGGGAGGCTGAGGCAGGTGGATCACGAGGTCAAGAGATCGAGACCATCCTGGTCAACATGGTGAAACCCCGTCTCCACTAAAAATACAAAAAATTAGCTGGGCATGGTGGTGCGTGCCTGTAATCCCAGCTACTCAGGAGGCTGAGGCAGGAGAATTGCCTGAACCCAGGAGGCGGAGGTTGCGGTGAGCCGAGATCACGCCATTGCACTCCAGCCTGGGTAACAAGAGCGAAACTCCGTCTCAAAAAAATATATATATATAAAAAATTAGCTGGGCATGGTGGCACATGCCTGTAATCTCAGCTACCTGGGAGGCTGAGGCAGGAGAATGGCTTCAACCTGGGAGGGGGAGGTTGCAGTGAACCAAGGTCACGCCATTGCACTCCAGCCTGGGCAACCAGAGTGAAACTCTGTCTCAAAACAAAGAAAGCCTCTTAAGAAGTGGTACCAGTTGATCTACTTTGATCACTACTGAATATCTAAGGCCTCTGGCAGAACTTGGCACACAACAGGCATTCCACAAATACCTGCCAATAAATGAGGGAAAAAAATCCAACACAGGTGCATGGGCTGCACATAAACATGTGCCAAGCACGTAACACTATACATACATGTTAATGACATGTTAGTACATCATGGACAGCAAAACACATCACGTGTCTCACCAGAAAACAGAAAATTCAACTTCTGTGCAAATCTCATGAGCCACAATGTTTACCTGAAATTCTATAAATATTCAGACAATCCTAGGAATGAGAATTTGTGGGGTTTTTTTTAATTAACTGGAAAACAGAAAACATGATCTATATAAACAGGCTGTTATGAAGCTAAGCAACCAAATCAAAAGAATGATCAAGTAAGCAATGAAACAGTCACTGAACAGAAATATCCACCCAATAAAAATGACATGGACAAAGTGCATATAATATTCAAAAATGCCTATGTCCTAATAGTAACTAACAAAAAAAATCAGGACGTGCCCGAATGTGGTGGCTCACACTGTAATCCCAGCACTTTGGGAAGCCAAGGTGGGTGGATGACTTGATGTAAGGAGTTCAAGACCAGCCTGACCAAGATAGTGAAACCCTGTCTCTACTAAAATTACAAAAAAGAAAAAAAAAATTAACCAGGCATGGTGGCACCCCAGCTACTCGGAGGCTGAGGCAGGAGAATCGCTTGAACCTGGGAGGTAGAGGTTGCAGTGAGTTGAGATCGAACCACTGCACTCCAGCCTGGGTAACAGAGTGAAACCCTGTTTTAAAAAAAAAAAAAAAAAAAAAGTTTAGGCACAGTGGCTCACACGTGTAATCTCAACATTTTGGGAGGCCAAGGTGGGAGAGTCACTTGAAGCCAGGAGTTTGAGACCAGCCTGAGAGTGATGAGACCCTATCTCTGCAAAAATAAATAAATAAATAAAACACAAAGACAAAACAGTAATTGTATTGTTTATATTCAACTCAAGAAATATTATTATTATTATTTTTG
>NW_022436943.1:51105204-51120008 GCF_009761245.1 Sapajus apella | reverse complement strand
ATTCAACTCAAGAAATATTATTATTATTATTTTTGAGTCAGAGTTTCACTCTTGTTGCCCAGGCTGGAGCGCAGTGGCGGGATCTCTGGTCACTTCAACCTCTACCTTCAAGTTTCAAGAGATTCTCCTGCCTCTGCCTCCTGAGTAGCTGAGATTACAGGCTCATGCCACCACGCCTAGCTAACTTCTATATTTTTAGTAGAGACCGGGTTTCATCACGTTGGCCATGCTGGTCTCGAACTCCTGACCTTGTGATCCACCCACCTTGGCCTCCCAAAGTGCTGGGATTACAGGCGTGAGCCACTGACAGCAAGAAATGTTATTTTTATTTTTATTTTTTGAGATGAAGTCTCTCTTTGTCGCCCAGCTAGAGTGCAATGGCATGCTCTTGGCTCATCGCAACCTCCGCCTTCCGGGTTCAAGCAATTCTCCTGCCTCAGCCTCCCAAGTAGCTAGGATTATAGGTACACACCACCACACCCAGCTAATTTTTGTATTTTTTTTTTTTTTTTTTTTGAGATGGAGTTTCGATCTTGTTACCCAAGCTGGAGTTCAGTGGCGCAATCTCGGCTCAACCCAAACTCCATCTCCCAGGTTCAAGTGATTCTCCTGCCTCAGCCTCTGGAGTAGCTGGGACTACAGGCGTATGCCACCATGCCTGGCTAATTTTTTTGTATTTTTAGTAGAGATGGGGTTTCACCATGTTAGTCAGGATGGTCTCAATCTCCTGACCTCGTGATCCACCCACCTCAGCCTCCCAAAGTGCTGGGATTACAGGTGTGAGCCACTGCACCTGGACGAGTTTGTCATCTTTCTAGATGTATATCTGGGAAGTTACTCCTTGCTGACAATCCTTTAAAAGTGCTCAGTTCACAGGACCCATTTGAAATCACTTATGCCTGGTCATTCAGGCTCCCCAGGGTATCTTGCCCCCCCCCCCCCCCCCCCCCCCCCCCCCCCCCCCCCCCCCCCCGCCTCACCTGCCTTTTCCACCTCCACCCACACTACCGGCCACCTTAGAGGACTTGCAGTCCAAGGCCTCAAACCTCTGCATTGCCAGCCCACTGCTGTCACCAAGGCCCAGGCTGAGACCCAACACCCCATCGTCTTCCTTTCTTGCTGGGCGAGGCTCTTCCACTTTCTGAGCTTCGGCAGGCCTGGTTGGCTGCAGTCCCACTTCAACCTGCCTTTCTTTTTTTTAGTAGTTTTTTTTTTGAAACGGGGGTTTGCCCTTGTTACCCAGGCAAGGGGGCGAGCTCGGCTCCCCCCAACCTCCGCCCCCCGGGTTCTGGCAATTCTCCTTCCCCCCCCCCCCAAGTAGCTAGGATTATAGGTACACACCACCACACCCAGCTAATTTTTGTATTTTTTTTTTTTAGTGCTAGTGAGACGGAGTTTCGCTCTTGTTACCCAGGCAATGGCGCGATCTCGGCTCACCGCAACCTCCGCCTCCTGGGTTCAGGCAATTCTCCTGCCTCAGCCTCCTGAGTAGCTGGGATTACAGGCACGCGCCACCATGCCCAGCTCATTTTTTGTAGTTTTTAGTAGAGACGGGGTTTCACCATGTTGACCAGGATGGTCTCGATCTCTTGACCTCGTGATCCACCCGCCTCGGCCTCCCAAAGTGCTGCGATTACAGGCGTGAGCCACCGCGCCCGGCAACCTGCCTTCTTTCTCTCCTTGCTTTTACATCTGCACGGTGCCTCCCTCCCACCCTGGAAGCTTCCAGAAGACAGGGATGGTTTCTCATTCACAATAGAACCCCTGTGCCTCACCCACACATTCAATTCAGTAAACGCCGACTTTGTCCAAGGCATTGTTGTAGCCAGTGAAAATGTGATTCAAGCCACATGTAATTTTAGATTTTCTAGTAATCAGAAAGTTAGAACAAACAGGTGAAATTAATTTTAATAATATTAATCCAATTTGTATTTAACCCAATATATCCAAAACTATATCAGTTCAATATATAATTAACATCAAGGAATTAATTGGTTAATGAGATATCCTGGCAGAGCACCGTGGCTCAGGTCTGTAATCCTATCACCGTAGGAGGCTGAGGCAGGCAGATTGCTGGAGCCCAAGAGTTCAAGAAAGCCTGGGCAACACAGGGAGACCCCAGCTCCACCAAAATTACAAAAATCATCTGGGCATGGTGACACAGACCTGTGGTCCCAGCTGCCCAGGAGGCTGAGGTGGGAGGATCACCTGAGCCCAGGAGGTCAAGGCTGTAATGATCTATGATCATACCACTGCATTCCAGCCTGGGTGACAGAGTGAGTCCCTATCTCAAATAAATAAACAGGCTGGTCGCGGTGCCTCAAGCCTGTAATCCCACTGAGTTGGGGGATTACCTGAGGTCAGGAATTTGAGACTAGCCTGGCCAGCATAGGGAAACCCATCTCTACTAAAAATACAAAATTAGCCAGGCGTGGTGGTGCATGCCTGTCATCTCAGCTACTTGGGAGGCTGAGGCAGAAGAATCGCTTGAACCTGGGAGGCGGAGGTTGCAATGAGCCAAGATAGTGCCACTGCACTCCAGCTTGGGCAACAGGTGAGACTCCATCTCAATAAAAAAAAGA
Source organism: Sapajus apella (assembly GCF_009761245.1). NCBI lineage: Eukaryota > Metazoa > Chordata > Mammalia > Primates > Cebidae > Sapajus > Sapajus apella. The sequence goes on along the minus strand of NW_022436943.1, from coordinate 51,117,426 downwards.
AAGAAAGAAATATCTTACTCTTCCTTCTCACTAAGTCTTTGAAATTCAATGTGCATTTAACACATACATTACATCTCAATTTCCTTTTAAGTGCTCAATACCCATATAGGGCTCGCACCCACCGTATGGAGAGCTCAGTTTAAGAATCTGGGGATAGCCGGGCGCAGTGGCTCACGCCTGTAATCCCAGCACTTTGGGAGGCCGAGGCGGGCGGATCACGAGGTCAGGTGTTCAAGGCCAGCCTGACCAACATGGTAAAACCCCATCTGTACTAAAAATACAAAAATTAGCCAGGCGTGGTGGCACGCCCCTATAATCCCAGCTACTCAGGAGGCAGAGGCAGGAGAATCATTTGAACCTGAATGGCGGAGATTGCAGTAAGGCAAGATCGTGCCACTGCACTCCAGCCTGGGCGACAGAGCAAGACTCTGTCTCAAAAAAAAAAACACAAAAAACTAATGCTGGGGATACAACAGCGAACAGCCTAGAAGGCTAGAAGTCTACTCCTGCAGCCCCAGTCCACCCCTGCCAGCCTGGCCTCGGCACTTACATCCTATGCATGTTTGTCCTGGTGCTCTAGCTCCTGACCCTGATCTAGTTTCTTCTCAACACAGCAGCCAGACTGACCGTTTCAAAAGCTAAGTCAGATCAAATTAGTTTCCTTTTCAAAACACTGCAAGGAAGCCAGGCGCATTGGCTAACGCCTATAATCCCAACACTTTGGGAGGCTGAGGCGGGCGAATCACTTGAGGTCAGGAGTTCAAGACCAGCCTGGACAACATGGCAAAAGCCCATCTCTACAAAAATAAAAACATTAACCAGGTGTGGTGGCACACACCTGTAATCCCAGCTACTCAGGAGGCTGAGGCAGGAGAATTGCCTGAACCCAGGAGGCGGAGGTTGCGGTGAGCCGAGATCGCGCCATTGCACTCCAGCCTGGGTAACAAGAGCGAAACTCCATCTCAAAAAAAAAAAAAAAAAAAAAAGCAAAATACACCAGGCACGATGCCTGCAGTCCCAGCTACTCAAGAGGCTGAGGCTAGAGGATCGCTTGAGTCCAGGAGATCTGGGCTGCAGTGCACTATGCCAATGGGTTGTCTGCACTAAATTCGGCATCAATATGGTGATCTCCCGGGAGCGGGGGACCACCAGGTTGCCTAAGAAGGAGTGAACTGGCCCAGGTGGGAAATGGAGCAGGTCAAAACTCCCATGCTGATCAGTAAAGGGATCGCACCTGAGAATAGCCACTGCACTCCAGCCTGGGCAACCTAGTGAGACCCTGTCTCTTAAAAATAAATAAATAAATAAAAATACTGCAAGGGCTCCCCATTTTACAGAGTAAAAGACACACTCTGTGGCATCCTGCAGGTTTTCTGTGAGGCTCCACACTGCCTGCTGCTAGGGTTCTCCTACTTCTCCTGCTCTCTCTTTGCTCACGCCAGCTTCTCCTGGCTGCTTCTCACCCCCACGGGCTCACTGCTGCCTCCACCTCTGTCCTAGTTCTTCCCAGAGCCCGAGACCCCCATCCATCCCTTCCTTCAGGTGGAGGCTAACGTCAGCTCCTCCATGGAGCCTGCCCTGACTCTGACCCACCAACTTAACCATGCAGCACCACGCCCCAGCCCTCCAGACACCGGCCCTCCTCTGCCTGTTCCCACCGCACCTCGTATTCTTGAATACACAATTCATATCCTTCTTTATTATGTCTGCTGTTCCTTATCTGTCTAAGCCAGCTGTAACCTAAGCTCTAGAATGAAAATCTGTCCTTTTTCTTCCTTTATGCATCCCCAGCACCTACATCCATGGCTGGCACAGAGTAGACACACGACACGTATATGCTGGAGGAATGAATGGCTTACAATTTAGTGGGAGAAGGGAGACGTATTGCCATATGTACTAGGAAGATAAGAACTGTTGAGAAAAAGATAACTCAGGAAGGGTAATGGAAGAAAGGGAGGCTGCTGGTTATTTTTTTGGGGGTGGGGGGCAGCAGAGTCTCGTTCTGTTGCCAGGCTAGAGTGCAGTGGTGCAATCTCGGCTCACTGCAACCTCCGCCTCCCAGGTTCAAGAAAATCTCCTTCCTCAGTCTCCCGAGTAGCTGTGACTACAGGGGCATGCTACCACGCCCAGCTAATTCTTGTATTTTTAGTAGCGATGGGGTTTCACCACGTTGGCCAGGATGGTCTCAATCTCTTGACTTTGTGATCTGCCCACCTCAGCCTCCCAAAGTGCTGGGATTACAGGTGAGAGTTAGTGTGCTCAGCCGGGAGGCTACTGTTTCATGAGGGAGGAAAATAATATAATAATAATAAACATAGCAACCACCACTACATAGTAACTACAATATGCTGGAGCCTGCACTTTCCTGTAACACAGTGGGGCCAGGGTGACTTTGCACTAGAGTCAGTTTTTCCCTGCACTGCCTTCATCTATTCCTGCAGTTGTCTCTGGGGACCAGCCTGCCCCACTACTGTGTGGCTTCCACTAGGACAGAGCTCCAGGAGGGCAGGGATTTTTGTTTCTTTTGCTCCTTGATGAATCTCCAGCAGCTAAAACAGTGCCAGGCATACAGCAACTGCTCAGGAAATGAATTGCATCCATCAGTCTTGAAGCAAGTAGCCAATGTGAGGGCTAATGCACCAGAAAAAAGAGCCCTGAAAAATAATGAATAATAATTGCTTTACTCAAATGTTTTACTTACGGGCTTACTTCCTCTGTGCTAAGGGTTCTGCTAAGTGCTGTGCACCATCCCTGGGAGGGAGAAGCGATTCTCTTCCCCTGCTCAGCAGCTGAGGAAATGGAGTCACAGTGAGCTGCAATAACTTGAGAACGCAGACTGACATGCGAGACCCACTTCTGCAGCTTTCCTTACTTTCTTATCTATTTCTTACTTGTATAAGCCAGGGTTTGTTTCTGATGCTTGCAAAGAATTAGAGTGAAGTCACTGCCATCTTAAGATCTAGGAAACTAGAATGTTGCCTTTGTCTTCAGAAACCACCACTTCATGCAGCCACAGGAAGTAATAAAGCTCAATAATTGGAACAGTAATAATATTAGCTGACTTTTACTGTGTGCTCACAATGAGCCCAGGTCCTCTGCCAGACACATTCTGCTTATCATGTTTCATCATCACAGCAACCCATTTTATAGATGAGGAAACTGAAGTTTAGAGAAGTAACTTGCCAAAAGTAACCAGATCTACACTCCTCGACTTTCTGAGACATCCCCAGTGCCTCCTGCTACTATCTGTTTTCCTTCTTTTTTGGGGGGTGGGGAGGGCCGGGACGGAGTCTTGCTCTGTCACCAGGCTGGAGTACAGTGGCACGATCTCGGCTCACTACAACCTCGGACTCCCTGGTTCAAGCGATTTTCTTGCCTCGGCCCCCCAAGTAGCTGGGATTACAGACACATGACACCATGCCCAGCTAATTTTTGTATTTTTAGTAGAGACCAGGTTTCACCATTTTGGTCAGGCTGGTCTCGATGTCCTAACCTCGTGATCCACCGGCTTCAGCCTCCCAGAGTGCTGGAATTACAGGCGTGAGCCACTGCACCTGGACTGCTTTCCTTCTTTTTCATCAGCGCACTTTCCCTACAGACAAGCCCCTGTAGAGAAACCCCCACTTCCCACCATGCCAATCTGTCTCACATCCAAAAAGATAATGACTAGGCCAGATGCAGTGGCTCATCCCTGTAATCCTAGCACTTTGGGAGGCTAAGATGGGCAGATTACCTGAGGTCAGGAGTTCGAGACCAGCCTGAACAACATGGAGAAACTCTGTATCTACTAAAAATACAAAATTAGCTGAGCATGATGGCACATGCCTGTAATCCCAGCTACTCGCGATGCTGAGGCAGGAGAATTACTTGAACCTGGGAGGCAGAGGTTGCGGTGAGCAGAGATCGCACCATTGCACTCCAGCCTGGGCGACAAGAGCGAAACTCCGTCCCCCAAAAAAAAAAAAACATATGTAATGACGGTAGACTGTGTTGCTTCTTGTTTCCTAGACAAAGAGTTCTTTATTAATTCATTCTTATTTTACTATTTTTTACAGAGACAGGGTCTCACTCTGTTGCCCGGGATGGTCTCAAACTCCTGGGCTCAAGCAATCCTCCTGCCTCAGCCTCTCAAAGTGCAAAAATTATAGACACGAGCCACCATGCCAGGCTGAAACAGCGGTTCTTGACAGTCACCTGATTCAGCAAAGTACCAGGGCTGTTTGGGGCACTTAGATGCCCCTGTTCTCAAGAATTTCACAGTCGACGATACTAAAGGGGCAGATAAACAAAACAATACCACATGCCTCCCCATTAAAAAAAATAAAATAAAAAGAAGAAAGGAGGAAGAAAAAAAAACAGACAATTTGGAATTTTGCAATTAAAATATGAATGAGACCATTTCCACATCATGTATATAAGTCTTGTGTTTTATGACCTGACATTGTTTTTGTTTTTAATGACAGGGCTGGGAGAGGGGCCACCACGACTTTACAACACCTAAACACGCCCAAGATAGAGGTGGGTACTTAGAAGACATTGTTGGAGGATGAAGAGGAGGCAGAGATCATGGCTAAAAGAGTTCAATCTCACCAGGTGCGGTGGCTCACGCCTGTAATCCCAGCACTTTGGGAGGCCGAGGCAGGAAGATCACCAGGTCAGGAGATTGAGACCATCCTGGCCAACATGGTGAAAACTCATCTCTACTAAAATACAAAAAATTAGCTGGGCATGGTGGCATGTGCCTATAGTCCCTGCTACTTGGGAGGCTGAGACGGAACACTGCTTGAACCTTGGAGGCGGAGGCTGCAGTGAGCCAAGATAGCGCCACTGCACTCCAGCCTAGGCAACTGAGCAAGATTCCGCTCAAAAAAAAAAAAAAAAAAAGAGCTCAAATCTCCCATCCACAGTGAAGGTTGATAGTAATTAAATCCTGAAACCTAGTTTTGGTCACAAAGTCAAGTGGTATGCCTGATTGCAGCCTCTTGCTAATGATTATAGATTTTGTACCAAGACTGAGGCTTGTTTGGTTTGGCTTTTTTTTTTGGAGACGAAGTCTTACTCTATCTCCCAGTCTTAAGTGCAATGGCAATCTCAGCTCACTGCAACCTCTGCCTCGTGGGTTCAAGAGATCCTCCTGCCTCAGCCTCCCGAGTAGCTGGGACTACAGGCATGTGCCACCAAGCCAGGCTGATTTTCTCTCTCTCTCTCTTTTTTTCTTTTATTTTTAGTAGAGACAGGGTTTCACCATGTTGACCAGGCTGGCCTTGAACTCCTGACCTCAGGTGATCTGCCTGCCTTGGCCTCCCAAAGTATTGGGATTACAGGTGTGAGCCATCGCACCCAGCCAAGAGGCTCCTGCCCACACCCACAGCCCAGAACTTTCCAGGACTTCAGCCCTCACTTAAGGCCTCTTGGCCCCTTTGTCTCTGCCTCCTCCATGGCTACAGAAAAGGCCAGCAGCTAGAGCACGAGGTATCTTCATGCAGGATGTTCAGGTTTCTGAAGTTCGTGCCTGAGGAGGACACATTCTGTCCTCCTGCTCAAGGCCAAGGGGTACCCTTTGCTTGTTCCCCTTTTTTTTTTTTTTTTTTTTGAGACAGAATTTCACTCTTGTTGCCCAGGCTGGAGTGCAATAGCGTGATCTTGGCTCACCACAGCCTCCACCTTCCAGGTTCAAACGATTCTCCTGCCTCAGCCTCCCGAGTAGCTGGGATTACAGGCGCCCACCACCATGCCTGGCTAATTGTTTGTATTACTAGTAGAGACAGGGTTTCACCATGTTGGCCAGGCTGGTCTCAAGCTCCTGACCTCAGGTGATCCACCCACCTCGGCCTCCCAAAGTGTTGGGATTACAGGCATAAGCCACCCTGCCCGGCCCCTTCTCTTGTTCTTAATCTCACTATCCTCTAACTTCTGAAAGTCGCACTAGGAAATCAGAAAACCATGATCCAAATCCCTACAGCTCTGCCACTCCCAAGCTGTGTGACCCGGGAGGGTATTTTTAACCTCTCTGGGCTGTGGGTTCCTCATCCGCAAAATCACAATAATAATAATCCTATTTTACAGGAAAGTTAAATGAGATCACGTAATTTGAAGTGTTAGAACCAAGCCCGTACCGCAACAAGAACTCTACCATTGCTAGACATTTTATTCTAAGTGCCTCATGGAGCTGTAGTGAGTAGAAGGTGAAGAACAGGCTTTGCATGATAAACAATATCCATGTTATACCTGCACTATTGTTGTTGTTATTATTAATTATTATTACTGTTATTAGTTTCTTAGATTACTTGAGGCCAGAAAACAGAAGAGAAAAGGGGGCTCCTGCCAAAGGACCCATTTTGACAGCATTCCAAATGGCCTTGAATTTCTCTTTCTTTTTTTTTTTTTTTTCTTTTTGAGACGGAGTCTCACTCTTGTTGCCCAGGCTGGAGTACAATGGCGAGATCTCGGCTCACCACAACCTCCGCCTCCGGAGTTCAAGTGATTCTCCTGCCTCAGAATCCCGAGTAACTGGGACTACAGGCATCCCTCAGCACACCCAGCTAATTTTTTGTATTTTTAGTAGAGATGGGATTTCTCCATGTTGGTCAGGCTGGTCTCCATGCTGGTCACTCCAGACCTCAGGTGATCCACCTGCCTTGGCCTCCCAAAGTGCTGGGATTACAGGCATAAGCCACCACGCCCAGCCGTTTTTTTTTCTTTTTGAGATGGGGTCTCACTCTGTTGCCCATGCTGGAGTGCAGTGATGTGATCTCAGCTCAATGCAACCTCCGCCTACCTAGTTCGGGCAATTCTCCTGCCTCAGCCTCCCAAGTAGCTAGAATAACAAGCGTGTGCCACGATGCCCTGCTAATTTTTGTATTTTTTTTTTTTTTGAGACGGAGTTTCGCTCTTGTTACCCAGGCTGGAGTGCAATGGCGCGATCTCGGCTCACCGCAACCTCCGCCTCCTGGGTTCAGGCAATTCTCCTGCCTCAGCCTCCTGAGCAGCTGGGACTACAGGCACGGGCCACCATGCCCAGCTAATTTTTTGTATTTTTAGTAGAGACGGGGTTTCACCATGTTGACCAGGATGGTCTCGATCTCTTGACCTCGTGATCCACCCGCCTCGGCCTCCCAAAGTGCTGGGATTACAGGCTTGAGCCACCGCACCCGGCAATTTTTGTATTTTTAATAGAGACAGGGTTTCACCATGTTGGTCAGGCTGGTCTTGAACGCCTGACCTCATGATCCACCTGCCTTGACCTCACAAAGTGCTGGGATTACAGGCATGAGCCATCGCTCCCGGCCCAAGGCCTTGAATTTCTGAGACTCTCTAGGGATGATATTTGAAGCGACTGTCCACAGGACTCAATGGTCAAATGATTCCAGATTGTCGCTCTGTTCCCACCCTGGGTCAATGTCCCACCACAGACACTGGGAATATAAATTGGGGAGTGCGGTGTAGTCCTGATCCCTTAAAGAGAATCAGCGTCCAGAAACAACAAAAAACAAAACAAGAGAACAAGGAGATGTCATGTCTGCAGCCAAGTATGAAGGGAAATGTGGCTCATGCCTGTAATCCCAGTACTTTGGGAGGCCAAGGTGGGCAGATCACAAGGTCAGGGGATCGAGACCATCCTGGCTAACTTAGTGACACCCCGTCTCTACTAAAAATACAAAAAATTGGCCATGCGTGGTGGCATGGCCAGCTACTCGGGAGGCTGAAGCAGAATCCCTTGAACCCAGGAGGCAGAGGTTGCCGTGAGCCAAGATCAAGCCACTGCACTCCAGCATGGGTGACAAAGCAAGACTCTGAGAAAGGAAAGAAAGGAAAGAGGAAAGGAAAGGAAAGGAGAAAGGAAAGGAAGAAAGGAATGAAGGAAATGCAAAATAAAAAACCCACACATCCAGAGGGCCACCTGATATATAAAACACATAGCAAAGGACAGCCATCAGCGGGCCTGCCACTGTCTCTCCAGAGAACGTGGACCAGCAACTATGGGAGGCCAAGACGGGCAGATCACGAGGTCAGGAGATCTATCCAAGGTCTTCCTCTTCCCCCAGATAATCTGCCAATGGTCTGCCCAAATGCAGGGACATTCACACAAACAGAAGGAAAGAACAGGGTGTCTTACGGTCCAGGAGATCGCTTGACTGAGCTGCCGGAGAAACGTGTCCATCTTGGGCAGGCAGAAGGCCCAGGCATGGCAAACACAGGCTCTGAAGCCCAGCCAGAGTTCCTGCCTACCACTCAGGCGGTGGAAAAAAACCCTCAAGAACAAGGAGCTGATTTGATGTGGGCAGTGAGAATTCACCAGGTTTTTAGACCAGCAATCATGTAAACCAGTGGGGGTCAGACATGTCAGAACAGAGAGAAGAACTCCCTATTTCCAGTGCAGAAAATCTCCAGCCACAGAAACACACAACATGGAGGTGTCGGGGGTGGGGAGTTGGGGGGGCGTTAAGAGAGAGGAAAAAGAAAGTTAATCTGAAAAAAAAAAATGGATTTCTTCTATTTTTCAAGAGAAGCCAGTTTATGCAAAAATTCTGCACTCAAGGTAGATAAGGCAACAAGAATAAACCAGGCAAAACAACCGAATAATCACTTAACAAACCCCCTCTGCGCAATCAGTGGGCACAGCATACACCCCACGGTGGAGCCACCCTGCCTTTCCATCGTCGTACCTATAAATGGAATTCCAATTGGGCCCTTGTGCCGAAGCTTTAGATCACGAGGCATGTCCTCACCTCCAAGATGTAGCTCGTCTCAAATAATAGAGACCAGGCCACGAGGTTTCTTCCACACATGGACTCTGTGTTTGTCCTGCAGCTTCCGTGAAGGCCTTTCTCCTAATAAATCCTTTAGAAAGTTCCACTCAGGGTTCTGAGGAATGATACAACCCTCTTCTTGACTGATGAGAGCTTTAGAAAGATTCGCCGTGACCACAGGACTGTGTCAAGTTGAACAAGTCTCAACTTGTCGCTGCCAGTATGCAAAATAGGTCTGCAACATCTTAGACAACACAGCAGACACGGTCCCTGCATCCTCAGGGCCCCCGCCCACCCACCACACACAAACACATTTCTCTAGGGTTTTTTCCCGCAGCAAGGAAATAACCCCAGTAGCCAGGATTCACACAGTGGTGGAGTGGGAGAGAGCTGGCCTAACAGCCTCTGTCTGGAAAACCTAAGACCAGAAAAGAAACACCAAAATCTCACCCTCTTGTCCCTAAACCCTTGCACATGATTTCTTCTCCTTTCTAATGTTCTAGAAGGGCCTAAAGTCAGGAGCTTGGGTGACCAGAAGAATCTTCCATGCCTGCAAACCATGGGGAAAATGCATGGGGTATCCACACACAGACACATGCAGCTTCATGGCTGTGCTTCCTGAAAGTCTACACCGAGAACCACAAACACTGGCATAAATAAGAGCACGTTAGCCAGAGAAGGCAAACCTAATTAAATCAACAGCCCAGCCAAGAAGAATTACCATGATGAGGGTTTAGGAGCACCCAACAAACCCACACAGGCGATGCAAAAGCAGAGAAAGTCTCAAAACACAGAGTTACACAGTTTTTGGAAATCACCTTCGCCCAGCCCTGAGGGGGTGTGGGAGGAAGGAGAGAGTGATGGTCAAAGGATGGAGGCAAGATCACACATTCACAGACCTCTAGTTTCGCCAGAGGGGCCTCCAAACCACATCGTGGCCCCAAATCCTTCTGACTGCAGAGGGGTCTATTTTTAGCGATTAGTTAATAGGCCTTTGATCAAGTTCATAAATCCAGAATTGCCTTTAAGCACGGGCCATTCGGTGTCATCCCCCTCCCCTCCCCCTCCCCAAACGCCCAAACTCGCCTCCAGTCTTGAGGCTGGTGATGAGGACGGTGCACGCTTAGCACACACGCACTGGATTCCGAAAGCCCCTTTCCTCCATCCGACTCCTCACAGCGCATCCCTGCCCAAGGCCAAGGCTCGAGAGTTTCCAGAACCGCAGGGGACAAAATTGGAACTTACCGGAGGGCAGATCTGGCTGGGTCTCCACAGGTCACCGGGGCCGACCACATCCCTTGCGCAAGGAAATCCACTGGAAGGTGCAGGGGGTCCCGGGGCACATCCTTGCCCACAGCTCCTCGCGGCCCCTCCTCCTCCCGGCCGCCCCGAGCCCGCCCGGCCCGCGGGCCCATGTGCTCGGCGGCCACACGCGCTCTGCCCGGAGGAGCGCGGGGCTGGCGGGTGGCCCGTGACGTCACGGCGGCTCGCGCTCGGGCCGCGGGGGAGGGGGAAGGCGCGAGGCGCGCTCCGCCCGGCCCGCCCCGTGCGTCCTGGGTCCCCGAGCTCCCGGCCGTCCCCGGGTCCCCGCCCGCTGCCCGATGTGCCCCTCTGCCAGCTTCCCGGCAGCCCAGGAGAGGGCCGCGCGAGGAGGCTGGGCGGGCCTGGGCCACTGAGGCTGCCGAGGGCCCAGACTGGGCTGAGGGTCCTCGCTGCCAGCGCCCCGGAGTCCCACCGAGCCCGCGGGAATCCCCGGTGATGCCAGCTCGCGTGTGCGCCGCGCATTCCGCAGCCTCTCCCTGCGCCCTCTTCCCCACCCCACACCGTCCTGGAGGTGATTGGTCTCCTCACTTTCCTGATGAGGAAAGCGAGTTCAGTGAAACAGAAGGGCCAAAGATGCTCTGGGGTGGGTGCCGCGAAAGACCCCCGGCTGAGCTCCAGCTCCAGCGATCTGAGCGCCTCCTTGGGTACCACCCAGCATCCGCGGGCCTGCGGAGGGGCGCACGCACCTTCTCGCCTCCTTCGACGTCTCCCGCTGCTTCCAGGGGCCGAATTGCAGACCGGTGCAGAGGACCACCTGTCTGCTTAGCCCCCTCCACTCCCGCACGCTTGACCTACAGAATGCCTTCAATTAGTCCTTTAAATGACCAATAGTTCCTCCAAAGGAATAAGAGGACACTGACCTCTCTGCATAAGCTCGAGACTGGACAGATGTAAGAGCTGCCTCTGTTCAGTTCAATGCTTATTTTAGCCTATTTATTTATTTTGAGACGGAGTTTCGCTCTGTCACCCAGGCTGGAGTGCAGTGGCACTATCTCGGCTCACTGCAACGTCCGCCTCCCGGATTCAAGCGATTATCTTGCCTCAGCCTCCGGAGCAGCTGGGATTACAGGCGCTTGCCACCACATCCGGCTAATTTTTGTATTTTTAGTAGAGACGGGGTTTCACCATGTTGGCCAGGATGGTCTCCACCTCCTGACCTCAGGTGATCCACCCGCCTTGGCCTCCCAAAGTGCTGGATTAATAGGCGTGAGCCACCGTGCCCAGCGCCTGGCCAGTTCAACGTTTATTGAGCACTCAGGGGAGTCAGGCACCCTGCTAGGCGATGGGGAGGCAGCTACACACGGACCCTGGAAGGACATCACAGTCCAGTGAAAAATTGGACACACACATGGGTGATTTCAATATTATAGAACAGGTTGCCCCTCTCTCCCCTGCCGTCCACCCTACATGCCACTCACTCCAGCCCACCTGGAGGCTCCTCCCTCCCTCCGTGTAGTGTTTCATCACATCTCTTCCCGTGACTTCCTCTCAAAGCAAATGTTCTTATTGGAAAAAGGAAAAAAATTACTCAGTTGATGCTCCTGTTCTGCCTGTTTCAGATTCATTTACACTCATGGGCGCCTGTTTCGTGCCTGGCTCTCTGTGAGGGGCTAGACAGGGGTCTGAGCTGCAGTTGTCATCCATCTTGTAAAATAGAAAGAGGCCGGGCGTGGTGGCTCACGCCTATAATCCCAGCACTTTGGGAGGCCAAGGCCGGTAGATCATGAGATCAGGAGTTCAAGACCAGCCTGGACAAGATGGTGAAACCCTGTCTCTACTAAAAACTACAAAAAAAAAATTAGGCGGGCATGGTGGCAGGTGTCTGTAAGCAATTCCAGCTACTCGGGAGGCTGAGGCAGGAGAACAGCTTAAACCCAGGAGGTGGAGTTTGCAGTGAGCCAAAATCGTGCCACTGCACTCCAGCCTGGGTGACAGTGAGACTCCATCTCAAAAAAATAAAAATTTAAAAATAAAATAAAATATAGAGAAAATGATTGGAAACTGCATCTACACGTCACACTATAGGAGCTGTGAGACCTTAATCCTTTCAGTGCCTAAGCATTTTTTTCCAGAAACTAAAGGCTGTGGCCTTGAGAAAGCCAGTGTCCTCCTGAGGGATGCTGCTGCGGCCTGAGGCCCGGTGTCCTCC
>NW_022436943.1:51081516-51105194 GCF_009761245.1 Sapajus apella | reverse complement strand
CTGCTGCGGCCTGAGGCCCGGTGTCCTCCTGAGGGATGCTGCTGTGGCATGAGGCCCGGCTTCTAATGGCGCACATCTCTGTCCATGTCCCTGGCAGATGATGCCCAGTCCCTTCTGCATGGAAAATCTCCCCTGGCTGAAAAGACACTTCTCACCCAGGACTCACTCAACTTTGACCTTGATGCTGTTTGCCTTCTCTGGGTCTCTTAACTCTCATACACTAATCTTAGATTCACGTTTTCTTTTTTTAAATTTCTTTTTTAGAATTAAGATATTTTTTCAGTAAAAATACAAAGAAAAAAATAATTTTTAATATTTCTACCATCCAAAACGAACGAATCTATCCATCTATGCGCAAAAGGCCTCATATTCAGGAAAATTATTTCTGGCAAAATTTGTTTTTCTTCTTGCAAAAGTGATATTTTATATATACATACACATATGTTTGCACAAACACACATATTGTAAAACATTAAAACACAGCAAAATATCTCCAGGTAGATAATGAAAATAAAAAATAAACAAATAAAATTCAGCCAAAAAAAAAATAGAGAAGAAAAACAAATTTTGCCAGAAATAATTTTCCTGAATATGAGGCCTTTTGCGCATAGATGGATAGATACAGGCATAGATCTTGGTATAGATATGTAAATGGATGCAGGGTTGACAAATAGAAAAAATATTTTAAAATATTAATATCCTATAGTTGCGATTAAGAAATCTTTTAACAGAAGAAAAGGAAACTAACATAAAGCTAATGGAATTGTTAAGTTTTAAATATTTCTTTACCACATGAGAAGCACTTCTTTCAAATAAGGCTACAAAAGTTCAGAATAATGAAAAGCAGGAAAAGAGTGACATGATTGTGTTTCATTTGTAGGCCTCTCCATTGTAAACCGCAGGCAACTTTTAGTCATTACATTCGCACATTTTCTCACATCTCCCTTACCTCACCTATATTTGTTAGTTGTTTTCTGGTTTTCGTTTTTTTGTTTTTGAGACCGGATCTCTCCGTCATCCAGACCAGAGAGCAGTAGCGCAATGTTAACTGACTGCAGCCTCCATCTCTCAGGCTCAGGCATCCTCCTACCTCACCCTCCTGAATAGGTGTGTTCCATCATGCCTGGCTACCTCCTGGGCTCAAGTGATTCACCCGCCTTGGACTCTCTAAGCATTGGGATTACAAGTATGAGCCACTGCACCTAGCCTAGTTGTGCTATCATCTTTCAGTTACCACTCTCCATTCTGTAAGTGCAGTTCTCATGGTTGTTTAGTATTGGGTCTATAATTAAATAATTTCATGCTCAGTACCAGTCTTTTTTTTCTTTATTTTTGCATCCTGTTGGTTTTTGGTTTTTTTTTCTTGGAGACGAAATCTAGCTCTGTTGCCCAGGCTGGAGTACAGTGGCACAATCTGGGCTCATTGCAACCTCTGCCACCTTGGTTGGAGAGATTCTCCTGCCTCAGCCTCCTGAGTGCGGATTACAGGCATCTGACACCACTCGTAGCTAATTTTTGTATTTTTAGCAGAGGCAGGTTTTTTTAGGAGAGGCATGTTGGCCAGGCTGCTCCCAACCTCCGGAACTCAAGTAATCTGCCCATCTCAGCCTCGCAAAGTGCTGGGATCACAGACATGAGCCACCGTGCCCAGCCCTGTATCTGCATCCTTATCTACAAAATCCATTTATTCCTTTATCAAACATTATCAAATTCCTCTTATGTGCCAGGCACGGTGCTAGTCCCCAGGGCTACGCGTGCACTAAGACAGGCCAAGTCCCAGCTCCTGAGAGGCTGACAGTCTATTGAGAAGCAGACAAAATGTCAATATGCAAGGTAATTTCAACAGCGGTCAATGCTATTGTGACAATAAATCTCTGCAGAGAGCTAGAGAGAAAATGGGGCAAGAAGAGAATTCATTCTAGATAATCTAACCAACAAGAAACCAGTGAGCCAGGTGCGGTGACACACCTGTAATCCCAGCACTTTGGGAGGCCAAGGCAGGCAGATCACTTGAGGCCAGGAGTTCGAGGCCAGCCTGGCTAGCATGGCAAAACCCCGTCTCAACAAAAAAAATACAAAAATTAGCTGGCCATGGTGGCATGTACTTTGTATTCCGGCTACTTGGGAGGCTGAAGTTGAATTGCTGGAGCCTGGAAGGTGGAGGTTGCAGTAAGCTGAGATCATGCCACTACACCCCACTGGGTGAAAGAGAAAATCCATCAAAAAAAAAAAAAAAAAAAAAAAAAGCCAGCCACAAAAACTAGATAGTGGTAGAAAAAATTTCAGGAAGAGAGAACAGCAAGGATTAAGGCCTAGAGAACCATCAATCATTTCACAAAGGCTTGACTCAGACAAACAGCTGTCATCATCATTTTCTATTGGGTCAGGAATCACATGTCAGTAACTCCGTATAGAGCCAGTAAGTGAATGAATGGATGGACATCCTAGATCTTGTGAGACCAGAAAGAGACGGGGTAACCTCAGGCGTGGTGGAAGAACAGAGAGGCATCTATTTGGCAAAGGCTGAAAAGACTGCCCCAGGGAGGTGGGGCCAGAGCTGAAACTCAAAAAATAGGTTGGAATTTGCCATTTGTCCAAGAGAATGGGGGCATTTGGGCAAAGTGAACAGTGTGCGTGTATGCTTTGATGTACTGTTAGCAATTCAGGATGGCCGCAGTGCATGAACAATGTTCTTTGTAGATCTAGGATTTGAAATTTAGCCCTTTACTTTCTGCCTGACCTAACAGGCTTCAAGAGCAGTTATGGCAGGTGCCACCACTTGCTGAATCTATGAATTTCAGTTCTCTTCCCAATGTCTGTCTACTGATCAGTCCTATAAATTCACCCACCAACACTTCTTCATGCTTACTGTCATTGCTCTGGAACAGGCTTCCATTTCTTTTTTTCTTTTTTTTTTTTTTTTTGAGATAGAGTTTCACCATTGTTACCCAGGCTGAAGTGCAAGGGTGTGATCTCGGCTCGCTGCAACCTCTGCCTTCTGGGTTCAAGCGATTCTCCTGCCTCATCCTCCCAAGCAGCTGGGATTATAGGTACGTGCCACCACACTCAGCTAATTTCTGTATTTTTAGTAGACAAGGACTTTCATCATGTTGGCCAGGCTGATCTTGCACTCCCAGCCTCAGGTGATCTGCCTGCCTCGGCCTCCCAAAGTGCTGGGATTATAGGCATGAGCCACCACCCCTGGCTTTTTTTTTTTTTTTTTTTCTGAGACAAGGTCTCACTGTCACCCTAGGGTGGAGTGCAGTGGCACAATAGTGGCTCACTGCAGCCTCAAACTCCTGGCCTCAAATAAATCCCCCCCACCCTGGACCTCCCAAAGCTCTAGTATTATGGGTGTGAGCCACTGTGCCTGGCCAGCTTCTGTATTCTGGATTTTTTTTTGGATTCTGTAGCAGCACAACTGGTCCCTTTGATTTCAATTATTTGCCGATTGATAGACTCTAAATAGCGTCTCTGGATTTACCTTATGAAGATGCAGATTTTTCTCTTCTCACTCCAACTATACAGTATTTAGCTGTCCTGTCTCATTGGCTTTTTGTTTTCTCTTAGAATATCCTTCTTTAGGGCTGAGCTGTGTACTGTCTTTCGTGGCTCAGCCGCAGTCTCACTTCCACGAGCACTTCACAGAAGGCTCTTGGTTGCCTCTGCTTCTCCCACTACCACTGAGGTCATGCTGCCCCCAGCCCTACCTGGCAGCCTCCAGGCTTTACTGAGTTGGCCTCTGAACAGCCCATGGGCAGAGACATTGTTATAATCCCCACTTATCAAGTCACACAGGCAAGCTGAGGCCCAGAGAAGTCTTGTCTGAGCAAATCAGCAAGTGGCAGAACCAGGACTTGCTAACAACTCACCTGTGTCTTCTACAGCACAGCTGCTCCCGAGATGACAGGAAGCCAAGACTGATTTTTATTTCAGGCAGCAGAGACAAAGAAAGCCAGCTCCTAATGAATGAACACTTCCTGGAACCGCGTTGATCATCTTTACTCTCCCATCATCCCCACATGGAGTGTGGGAAAGAGTGTCCAGCTTCATATCAGACAGAACTTAGTTCAAATCTAGTTGCTACCATACGACCCTGGACAAGTTACTTAATCAAAGTCTCAGGTGTTTTTTTTTTTTTTTTTTTTTTGGGGGGGGTGTTTTTTTTCATTGATTTTATTTTTAATTTTCTTGAGACGAGTCTCGCCCTGGTGCCCACTCCGGGATTCAATAATGTGATCACAGCTCACTGTAGCCCCAACCTGCTGGGCTGAAGGAATTCTCTCACCTCAGCCTCCAGAATAGCTTGCACTGCAGGCACACACCACCACGCCCAGCTCGTTTTTAATTTTTTTTGTAGAAGGCCGGGCACAGTGGCTCACGCCTATAATCCCAACACTTTGGGAGGCCGAGGCGCGTGGATCACAAAGTCAAGAGATCAAGACCATCCTGGTCAACGTGGTGAAACCCCAGCTCTACTAAAAAATACAAAAAATTCGCCGGGCATGGCAGCATGCACCTATAATCCCAGCTACTCGGGAGGCAGAGACAGGAGAATCACTTGAACCTGGGAGGTGGAGGTTGTAGTGAACTGAGATTGCACCATTACACTTCAGCCTGAGTGAGAGTGAGACTCCATCTGAAAAAAAATGTTTTTTTATTTTTTTTGTAGAGACAGGGCCTCACTATGTTTCCCAGGCATGTTTCAAATTCTAGGCTCAAGCTATCCTCCTGCCTCAGCCTCCCAAAGTGCTGGGATTACAGGCCTGAGCCCCTGTGGCCACCTCATAGTTTATTTGTTAAGTTACGGTAAAATACGCATATCATGAAACTGACCATTTTAACCATCTGACATTTTAGCCATTTCTAAGAGTACAATCTAGTGGCATTCACTGCATTCACATTGTTGTGAAACCACCACTGCCACTCTTCTTCAGAATTATTTTCATCTTGCAAAACTGGAATTCTGTGCTTATTTAAAATCATCTCCCTAGTTTCCCCTTTCCCAACCTCCGGCAGCTACCATTTTACTTTCTATCTCTATTAATTTGACCACTCTAGCTACCTCATGTAAGTGATATCATGCAGTAACTGTCTTTTTATGACTGGTTGATTTCACTTAGCACAATGTCCTCAAAGTTTATCCGATTGCATGTATCAGAACATCCTTTTTTTCCCCCCTTTTCTTGTGTTTTTTTGAGACAGAGTCTCACTCTGTTGCCCGTGCCGGAGTGCTGTGGCTTAATCTCAGCTCATTACAAACTCCACCTCCCAGATTCAAGTGATTCTTGTGTCTCAGTCTCTCGAGTACCTGAGATTACAGGCATGCTCCACCACGCCTGGCTAATTTTTGCATTTTTAGTAGAGATGGGGTTTCACCATGTTGGCCAGGCTGGTCTTGAACTCCTGACCCCAAGCGATCTGCCTGCCTTGACCTCCCAAAGTGCTGGAATTACAGGCATGAGCCAGCACACCCAGCCCAGAATAGCCTTTATCTTCTTTTTTCTTGCCTTTTTCCACATCTTCTACTGCTTTTTAAGGTTGAAAAATATTCTATCGTTAGCATATGCCACATTTTAAATTATTTTTTAGATGATTTTGCTATATTGCCCAGGCTCTTCTCGAACTCTGGATCTTAAACCATCCTCTCATATCAGCTTCCTGAATAGCTTGTGATTAAAGGTGTAGCCACCACTCCCACCTGTATGTCTTCTTTTGAAAACTACCTATTTGGTATTTACCTATTTTTGAGTTAAGCTGTTTATTGTTTTGCTACTTAATTGTTTGAGTTCTTTACAAATGTGGGATATTAACCCCTTATCAGAGGTATGGTTTGCAAATATTTTCTGCTATTCTGTAGGTCGTCTCTTTACTTTCTTATTTCCTTTACTGTGCAGAAGCGTTTTAATTTCATGCAAGCTCGGCCGGGCGCGGTGGCTCACGCCCGTAATCCCAGCACTTTGTGAGGCCAAGGCAGGTGGACCATGAGGTCAAGAGATTGAGACCAGTCTGACCAACATGGTAAAACCCTGTCTTTACTAAAAATACAAAAATTAGCTGGACGTGGTGGCATGCGCCTGTAGTTCCAGCTACTAGGGAGGCTGATGCTGGGTTCGCTTGAACCCAGGAGGTGGAGGTTTCAGTGAGCCAAAATCATGCTGCTGCATTCCAGCCTGGCATCAGAGTCAGACTCTGTCTTGAAAAAAAAAACTAAATTGACCGGGCGCCGTGGCTCACGCCTGTAATCCAAGCACTTTGGAGGCCAAGGCGGGCGGATCACCTGAGGTCAGGAGTTCAAGACCAGCCTGACCAACATGGTAAAACCCCGTTTTTTAAAAAAGTAAATCAAATAAAAAAAGGAAAAAAACTGAATTAAAATTAAATAATTTCATGCAATCTCATGTGTCTATTTTCACTTTTATTGTCTGTGCTTTTGGAAGTATATTAAAAAATCAGACCATGGCTCTGATGGCTCATGCTTGTAATTCCAGCATTTTGAGAGGGTGAGACAGGAAGATCACCTAAGCCAGGATTTTGAGACCAGTCTGGGCAGCATGGCAAAACCCCATCTCTACAGTGTGAAAATTAGCAGGCATGGTGATGCAAGCCTGTAGTCCCAGCAATTGGGGACTGACATAGGAGAATCACCTGAGCCCAACGAGGTCAAGGCTGCAGTGAGCCATGATCACACCAAAAACATTTTTTTTTTTGAAACAGGGTCTCCCTGTATCGCCCAGGCTGGAGTGCGGTGACGTGATTTCCTCTCACTGCAACCTCCACCTCCGGGGTTCAAGTGATTCTCCTGCCTCAGCCTCCCAAGTAGCTGGGGTTACAGGCGCCCACCACTACGCCCAGCTAATTTTTGTATTTCTAGTTCAGATGGGGTTTCACGATGTTAGTCAGGCTGGTCTCAAACTCCTGACCTCAGGTGATCTGCCCGCCTCGGCCTCCCAAAGTGCTGGGATTACAGGCGTGAGCCACCGTGCCCGGCCGACTTAAAAATTTTTTAAGATAAGATCTTGCTATGCTGTCAGGCTAGCCTTGAACTTTCGGGCTCAAACGATCCTCCTGCCTCAGTCTCCCAAAGTGCTGGGATTACAGCCGCTATGCCCGGCAGAGTTCGGTTCTTTGAATTGTCATATCCCTCCTGCCACCTCTGACGGCCCCACCACTTGGTGTTTTAGATGATCCCAAATCCTAAAGCATGTGTAGTAATAGGCCAAAGGCATCGGTGTTTTCTAGAATACATTGTACCTCTTAGCAAATAGCCTCTGTGATGTCACAGGTTTTTAATTTTCCCAAGCAAACTTTATTATCTCTTTCCCATTGCCTTCATCACTTACTCTTGTTTGCACAGAGCCCAGAGTCTAATTTATTCCCCTTTCCTCAATCCTTCCATTTTCCAGGCATCACCCTCAGAAATGAGGATGCCCAGTCAATCTGATGGGCACCTGAATGAGGATGGCCCCCAGGGTCTGCATATTTCCTGGGGCAAAAATGAGGCTGGGGTCTCGGATTCTCTCATCTCAGTTCTTTCTTTTTTTTTTTTTTGAGACCAAGTCTCACCCTATCACCCAGGCTGGAGTCCAGTGGCATGACCTTGGCTTACTGCAACCTGTGCTGCCGGGGTTCAAGCAATTCTCCTGCCTCAGCCTCCAGGGTACCTGGGATTATAGGCACTTGCACCTGTGCCCAGCTAATTTTTGTATTTTTAGTAGAGATGGGGTTTCACCATCTTGGCCAGGCTGGTCTTGAACTTCTGACCTTGTGATTCATCCACCTCAGACTCCCAAAGTGCTAGGATTACAGGCCTGAGCCACCACGTCCGGCTCATCTCAGTTTCTGAGTTGCTGGAATTACAGACATGAGCCATGGTGCCCAGCTAAACTGAGGTTTCTGTTGTCTGAAGAGCATCTTAAAGAGAAGAACTCATTTTTTTTTTTTTTTAATTCTAGTTAAGTTTCTTCTATTCTCCTTTGTTACTTATTAACTTCTTAATCCATCTGATATTTAGCTTTATTAGATTATAGAATGCTGGAACTGTTCTTCAAGGAGAGAATATGAACTTCACCAGTACCCCAAAATATGAAAATGCACATTTACACAGCAAATCCTGCAAAACAATCTGCATACTAATATTCAGGAGTGTATGATCTGAAAATATCTCCCTGGTCCTACCTGCTAGTCCAGGAGAACTTTAGTAGATCTGTGGCTGCATTTCATCAGGACTGGGCAATTTAGCAGCCTGGGTCAGAGTTCAGTGTTTCTGAATCCAAATTGCATGCTCCATCCCCTAACACCCACGTTAGCAAGATTCAAATAGAGAGAAATTTGTTTTATAGTTGCAAACTTTACCTGTAGACCAAGTCGGTTGCCTTCATTTGAAGAGATTCTTCGAAGGAGACATTGGGCTTGAGAGGCTGAAGATGGCTTCAATAATGGAAATAATTGCAAGGAAAAGAATAGCTACCATTATTCAAGCACCTAATCTCCATCAGTTACACTATGTACACATACGCATGTGTTTTGTGTACATGACACTAAATTTGGAGCCAAAATGATCCAGTTCCAATCTGCTTCTGCCACTCTCCAGGCGCATGATCATAAATAAATAAGTTGTTGACCATGCAGATCCTCAGCTTGCTGATACTTATAAATTTTAAAAACGAGATTAATAACATATGTTTCACAGGGTTATACATAGGAGCAAATGGAGATTTGTGGATGTAGGTGTGGTAGGGAGTTTGGTACATGACAAGTTCCTCATAAACATTTCTTAAGAATTACCAGTACCTAAGCATGAATATTAAAAGAAAATTAACATTAAGGAAGAAAAAAAAAAAGAATTACCAGTACTTAAATCCTTGCTGTGGGACCCATCTGCATTAGTATTTCCTGGGTTTCATTTGTAAACTAATGGAATAAGCCCAAAAGGGTGATGACAAAGATTCTCTTCTTGACCAATCTCTTACCAGGTCTTAACCTCAGTTTATAAAGACTTGGACAGGCTGGGCATGGTGGCTCACACCTGTAATCCCAGCACTTTGGGAGGCCAAGGTGGGTGGATCACAAGGTCAGAAGTTCAAGACCAGCCTGGCCAAGAGGGCGAAACCCCGTCTCTACTAAAAATTAAAAAAAAAAAAAAATTAACCAAGTGTTGTAGAGTGCACATGTAATCCCAGATTCCCAGGAGGCTGAGGCAGGGAATTGGCTGAACCTGGGAGGCAGAGGTTGCAGTGAGCCAAGATCGTGCCACTGCACTCCAGCCTGGGTGACAGAGCAAGACTCTGTCTCACAAAAAGAAAAAAAAGAAAACAAGGCTCGTACAAGGCTGGGCATTGTGGCTCAAGCCTATAATCCCAGCACTTTGGGAGGCCGAGGCAATAGGATTACTTGAGCCCAGCAGTTCAAGACAAGCCTGGGAAACAGAAGGAGACGCCATCTGTACAAAATAAATTTTATTTTTTTTTTGAGACAGAGACTTGCTCTGATGCCAGGCTGGAGTGCAGTGGTGCAATCTCAGCTCACTGCAACCTCCGCCTCCTGGTTTCAAGCAATTCTCCTGCCTCAGCCTCCAGAGTAGCTGGGATTACAGGTATGTGCCACCACGCCCGGCTAATTTTTGTATTTTCAGTAGAAACGGGGTTTCACCATGCTGGTCAGGCTGGTCTCGAACTCCTGACTTCGTGATCCTCCTGCATTGCCCTCCCAAAATGCTGGGATTTATAGGCATGAGCCACTGCACTTGGCCCAATTTTTTTTTTTTTTTTTTAATTAGTCAGACGTGGTGTGAACCTGTGGTCTCAGGTACTCAGGAGGTTGAGGTAGGATCACTTGAGCCTAGGAATTCAAGTCTGTAGTGAGCCGTGACTGCACCACTGCACTCCAGCCTGGTCAACAGAGCGAGATGCTGTCTCTAAAAAAAAGAAAGACTTGGACACACACAAGCATGGTTCCAACAGCACCAGGATGTCTCCCTAACATGAGTCAAGCCTATCCTTAAAGTGCCTGCCTAAAATTCAAAGACCTTAATGTTTGTCCCAGCCAACACCTGAAGATAAGGTCCTATGCTGGTCTCAGCCACATGGGCCAAGCCCTTTTCCCTTCCTGCTCTTAGCAATTTTTCACTTCCCTAATTCATCTCAAGCCCTTGACATTCCCCCTCCCTCCTTTTCCCTTTAAAACGCCCAGATGCCTGGGCACACATTGGAAAGGAGCTTGGGTCTTTCCCCGACTATCAGTAGTACTGAATAAAATCGATTTAATTGCTTTAGCCAGTGTCCAGTAGGTCCAACGCAGATGCTCAGGTGCTGAGACAGCTCCTCCAGGCAGTCACTCAGGGCTCCAGGTTGCTAAGAACTATTCATCTTCAACGTGTAGCTTCCAAGTTGCCCTGGGGTCACCATTCCAAACAGCCTAAAGGGGAAAAGACTGCAGGGAAGTGAGCATGGGGTGGGGTGGGGGTTTATAGGCCAGACCTGGAAGTGATTCCCATCACATTCAACCACATTCTTCGTACCAGAGCTCAGTGACATATGGCGTACCCGAAGAGGAAAGAGGTGGGTGCACAGCTGGTAGTAGTGTCCGACACACATTCTAATCCACCCCATTCCACCCGTCTTACTCTCTTCTCTTTTTTTTTTTTTTTTTTTTGAGACGGAGTCTCGCTCTGTCACCAGGTTAGAGTGCAAAGGCACGATCTCAGACTGCTCACTGCAACCTCCACCTCCCAGGTTCAAGTGATTCTCGTACCTCAGCCTCCTGAGTAGTTGGGATTACTGGTGCCCACTACCACACCCATCTACTTTTTGTATGTTTAGTAGAGGCGCGGTTTCACCATATTGCCCGGGCTGGTCTCGAACTCCTGACCTCAAGTGATCTGCTGGCCTCAGCCTCCCAAAGTGCTGGGATTACAGGCGTAAGCCACCGTGCCCAGCTTCTTCTTCTGTCTTTATAGTTGACATTGTTTCTAACAGTTTAAATGTTGCATCCTCAATATCTTCAAGTAGTTCCTTGAAAGTTTCCTGTTTTTCTCTTGGCAAGTGAAAAGGGAAAAGCCAGTGACTGAGTATGAATTATATACCAGTCAGCTTTTGCAGCGGTGTACCAGTAAGCTTTTACCACAGCAACAGATAGTTCCAGACTTTCAGTGGTTGGCAACGTGCTTTCTTGTTCACAGATGTGCAATTTAACTGTGGCTGTGCTCAACACGGTTCTGTGTGTCTGCTCATTAGGGGACCTGAGCAGATGGATGAGCTCATATATGGGACGTGTTGTTCTCGCAGCAGAGTGCAAAATCAGGAGAGACATTTCTAACTCCTGCACATGCATTTAATGATTCTTCTCAGGCTTGGCATCTGTCACACCCACTCACAACCCACTGGCCAAAGTAATTATTACAGATAAGCCCAAAGTCGATGAACTCAGAAGCATATTCTACCCAAAGGGAAGCAGGGCAAAAATGGGAGAACATGGGTAAGAATGGACAAGCAATACAATCTCTCAACCTGGCTCAGCGGGACACTGTATCACAGACGCAGCAAATGTTATTCTGTGAATCCCAATTGTGTTCCATTTTTTTTTAAATTTGTATTTATTTTATCATTATTTTGAGATAGAGTCTCACTCTGTAGCCCAAGCTGGAGTGCAGTGGCATGATCCTAGCTTGCTGCAGCCTCAAACTCATGGGCTCAAGTGATCCTCCCGCCTCAGCCTCCCAAGTACAGATTACAGGCATGAGCCACCAGATCTGACCAAAATTTTGTATTGTTTTGTAACACTTGTGCCAATACTTATGAGATACATTTGGTTATTTGGATACATGCATACAATGTGTGATAACCAAATCAGGATATTTAAGATATCCATTATCTCAAATATGCATCATTTTGTTGTAGTGGGAACATTCTAAATCTTCTCTTCTAGTTATTTTGAAATATACAATATATTGTCATTAACTAGAATCACCCCAGTGTGCAGTCTCAAACACTAGAACTTCGTGTGTGTGTGTGTCAGGGTCAGGGTCAAGCTCTCATCCAGGCTGGAATGCAGTGGTACGATCATGACTCACTGCAGCCTTGACCTCCCAGAGGCTCAAATGACTCTCCCACCTCAGCCTTCTGAGTAGCTGGAACTACAGGAGTGTGCCATTATAACCAGGTAATGTTTGTACTTTTTGTAAAGACGGGGTTTTGCCAAGTTGCCCAGGCTGTTCTTGAACTCCTGGACCCCAGCAATCTGCCTGTTTTGCCCTCTGAAAGTGCTGGGATTACAGGCATGAGCCACTGCACCCGGCCCCTAAAACGTATTCCTTCTGTCTAACTGTATGTTTGATTCCACTAACCAAGCCCCTTTAAACCTGCCACACTTTTCCCAGTCTCTGGTAACTATCATGTTACTATTTCCATGAGATCCACTATTTTAGCTCCCACATATGAGCGAGAACATGCAATATTTGCCTTTCAGTGCTTAACATAGTGACCTCCGCTTCCACCGATGTTGCTGCAAATGACAGAATTTCATTCTTTTTTATGGACCAGTGGTATTTCATTCTGTATATGTACCACATTTTCTTGATCCATTTATCCTCAGACGGGCATTTAGTTTGATTCTATCTCTTGATTATTGTGAATAGTGCTGCAATAATAAAACACGGGGATGCAGGTATCCTTTCGATATACTGATTTTCTTTTTTTTGGATAAATTTTGCATAAAAAGTTAGGTTTTGGCTGGGTGCAGTGGCTCACGCCTGTAATCCCAGCACTTTGGGAGGCTGAGGCAGGTGGATCACCTGAGGTCAGGAGTTCAAGACCAACCTGATCAACATAGATAAACCCCATCTCTACTAAAAATACAGAAAAGTATTGGGGCATGGTGGTGAGCACCTGTAATCCCAGCTACTCAGGAGGTCAAGGCAGGAGAATTGCTTAAACCTGGGAGGCGGAGGTTGCAGTGACCCGAGAGCGCGCCATTGCACTCCAGCCTGGGCAAGAAAAGTGAAACTCTGTTTCAAAAAGAAAAAAAAAAAAATTAGGTTTCAGAGAGTTTAAAACTTGCCCAGGTTCTCCATAGCTAGAAATTGGCAGAGCCAAAATTCAGACCCATATCTATTTGATCTTAAAGCACACGCTTTTTCCTTGCCCCTCTTTTTTTTGAGACAGAGTCTCGCCCTGTTGCCCAGGTCAGAGTGCATGGGGTGACCTCGGCTAACTGCAACCTCTGCCTCCTGGGTTCAAATGATTCTCCCGCCCCAGCCTCCAGAGTAGCTGGGATTACAGGCACCCACCACCACACCTGGCTAATTTTTGCATTTTTAGTAGAGATAGGGTTTTGCCATGTTGGCCAGGCTTGTCTTGAACTCCTGGCCTCAAGGGATCAACCTGCCTCAGCCTCTCAAAGTTCTGGAATTACAGGTATGAGTCACTGCACCCAGTCCCTTGCTCCTCTTGTAAGAGTCAAATCACAAGAAAACTTACTCAGAATGGGATTTTATGTTTCTTTGTGAGTTTACTTCTTTTTCCAGAAATCAGAGCAAACGTGTATGAGAATCATTACATTCTCACTCCCATTTTTTCTCCCTTCTCCATGCATGCTTGAGTTCTCAATTCCTCAATGAACGCTTCATATGTTTAAGACAGCCACCTCCACCTGAGGCAGGACAAGACACTCACAGGCAGGCTTTCTGGCCCCTCCAGGCCCTGGTGCTTTGTACAGACCTCCAGTATAGGAGGAGGTCTGTACAAATTGTCACATGTCATCGGTTTGTCTAGAGAATTTTCTTTTTTTTTTGAGACCTAGTTTCACTCTTGTCACCCAGGCTGGAGTGCAATGCCGCTATCTTGGCTTATTGCAACCTCCTCCTTTCAGGTTCAAGCGATTCTCCTGTCTCAGCCTCCTAAGTAGCTGGAATTACAGGTGCCTGCCACCATGCCCTGATAATTTTTCTGTATTTTTAGTAGAGACGGGGTTTCACTATGTTGATCAGGCTGGTCTCGAACACCTGACCTCATGATCTGCCTTCCTTGGCTTTCCAAAGTGCTGGGATTACAGGTGTGAGCCACGGTGCTTGGCCTCTGCTTTATTTATAACAATGGTGGTCCTTTATCCAGGTTTTAAAAATCTGTCTGTGGAGTGCTCACAGATCCCCTTGGGCAAATAATGAAGACTATGAGCTCTCCACTTTGGAAAAGTATATACCATCACGTGCTCAGAAATGTAATGGTCTGTTGTCTCTCAGTTAACAGTATCTGCCATGGCTGTGGGCTACAAGAACACACAGGTCTTTGCATTTTTATATTCCTGAGAGCCAGCACAGAGCTTAGAACCCAAAGTAGGGTGCCTAGTACACGTTGGTTCAATAAACTAATCATCAAATAGGGATACATTATAGCAAAACTTACATAGAACTTATTCTGTGCCAGACACTGGTCTAAGTGCTTTTTGTGGGTTACCACACTGAACTCTCACGGCAACCTATGAACTAAACACTATTATTAATCCCATTTTGTAAAAGAGGAAACTGAAGTACCTAAGCTTCATTGGGTTTTTCTGTTTTTTTTTTTTTTTTTGAGACGGAGTTTCGCTCTTGTTACCCAGGCTGGAGTGCAATGGCGCGATCTCAGCTCACCGCAACCTCCGCCTCCTGGGTTCAGGCAATTCTCCTGCCTCAACCTCCTGAGTAGCTGGGATTACAGGCGTGCGCCACCATGCCCAGCTAATATTTTGTATTTTTAGTAGAGACGGGTTTCACCATGTTGACCAGGATGGTCTCGATCTCTTGACCTCGTGATCCACCCGCCTCGGCCTCCCAAAGTGCTGGGATTACAGGCTTGAGCCACCGCGCCCAGCGCTTCATTGGTTTATTTAAGGTCACTCAGCTTATTCAAAAGTCCCTAATTATAACCACTACGTTATGACAAAAATGAGACAAAATTCACTCTGTCACCCAGGCTGGTGTGCAGTGGCGCTATCCTGACTCACTGCAACCTCCGCCTCCTGGGTTCAAGCAATTCTTCTGCCTCAACCTCCCGAGTAGCTGGGTCTACAGGCATGCACCACCATGCCTAGCTAATACTTTTGTATTTTTAGTAGAGACAAGGTTTTTCCATGTTGGCCAGGTTGGTCTTGAACTCCCGACCTCATGATCTGCCCACCTCAGCCTCCCAAAGTGCTGGGATTACAGGCTTGAACCACCGCCCCCAGCCTAAGCAAAACATTTTAGAAAGGTTTTGTCATTGTTGCTGTTTTTTATTTAGACTCAGCAGAGGATTTTTGAGAGCCTACTAGGTACCAAGCATTATGCTAGGTGTTTTCAGCATTAACTAGAGAATAATCCTCCATTTTCTCCAGCCTGTAAGGTAATCCAAGCCAGATGGAAGATCTTCCGAGCTCTTGCCCTATGAATGAGGTCCAGATTGAGCAATTCTTAGTTCAGAACCAGAAGCACAGGTTCTCCCAAGCAGGAGCAGTTCCTTATAAATGGCCAAGAATAATGAGGTTGGTTTATTACCTTTTTTAATGCATTAACATCAACTCTGAATATCACAAGCTGGTTGGACTGGCCCATCCTGCAGAAAGTTTTTAATGTTTTGATCAACTCGGTTTATCTATAGCAAACAGAACCATGTACCCACCTGTCATTGGTCAGACACAAAGAAGCTGATTGTTTTTAAATTGCCATCATAGAATTTCTTGGCTCCTGAAAGAATTACGTATAATAAAGACAACAGCTGTGGTTAGAAGTACCAAGAAAAGGGGCATCTGCTTTCTGCTCCTCCTGTGTTATTAAACTAGACACTTGCCGCTCAAGGTGTCAGTTTCTCATCAGTGAACTCGGAGAACTGCACAGAGTGATCCAGTTTTTTTTTTTTTTTTTTTTTTTGAGGTGGAGTCTTGCTGTCCGCCCAGGCTGGAGTGCAATGGTGCGATCTCCACTCACTGCAACCTCCGCCTCCTGGGCTCAAGTGATTCTCCTGTCTCAGCCTCCCAAGTAGCTAAAATTACAGGTGTGTGCCACCAAGCCTGGCTATTTTTTTGTCTTTTTAGTAAAGATGGGGTTTCACCATGTTGGCCAGGATAGTCTCCATCTCTTGACCTCGTGATCCACCCGCCTCAGCCTCCCAAAGTGCTGAGATTGATCTTGCTCTGTCACCCAGGTTGAGTGCAGTGACATGATCACTGTTCATAATGGCCTCGACCTTCTGTGCTCCAGTGATCCTCCCACCTAAGCCTCCTGAGAAACAAGCACTTACAGGCATATACCACTACAACCAACTAATTTTTAAATTTTTTGTAGAGATAGAATCTAGCTATGCTTCCCAGGTTGGTCTCAAACTCCTGGCCTCAAGAGATCCTTTTGCCTTCGCCTCCCAAAGTGCTGGGATTATAGGAGCAAGCCATCACACCCAGTCTTTGCAAATTTAAGTAGGGAGACTGAGGAAGACCTTATAGAGATGGTAACATGATATAAAGTCTAGGAGAAGTGAAGAGGTGAGTCATGTGAATATTTTAGCATAATAATCTTTCAGGTAGAAGAAGAGTAAGTGCAAAAGCCCTGAGGTGGGAGCTTGCCCACCATGCTGGAGGAGCAGCAGGGAGGCCAGTGGGAGTGGCACAGAATGACCAAGTCAGAGAGAAGCAGCACTAAAGTCACAGAGTAATGGAACACCACGCTGTGTAGGAGCTAGAGGACAAGGTTATGTAAAGCGTGAGACCACATTCTGTAAGATACATACAAGCCATTAAATGGTTGTGAGTAAGCAGTAATACGCTGACTTAGCTTTTAAGAGTACTGCTGGCCAGGCACGGTGGCTCACGCCTGTAATCCCAGTATTACAGAGAGGCTGAGGTGGTGGATCATCTAAGGTCAGGAGTTCGAGACCAACCTGACCAACATGGTGAAATCCCATCTCTACAAAAAGACAAAAAAATAGTCAGGCGTGGTGGCACACATCTGTAATCCTAGCAACTTGGGAGGCTGAGACAGGAGAATTGCTTGAACCCAGGAGGTGGAGGTTGCGGTGGGCAGAGATCACGCCATAGCACCCCAGCCTAGGCGACAGCAAGACTCAATCTCAAAAAAGCAAAATAAGATGCAGGTTTGCATGCAGGAGGATTATTAGACAGTGCCCTTGGGATCATCATGGGCCACAGAGGTGATCCCAAGGGCACTGTCTAATCGTGCCCTTAGCTAACCCCACAGGGACCTCTGCCACTGAGATGGTCCTTTAGAGAGGTTCATAGGTGCGGCAAGGGGACACTGCCTTGGCACTTGTCGATGTAGGCTGCCCCTGGGGAGAGGACAGAACCATGGGGGAGTCAGCTCAGACAGGAAGGCTATGAGCAGCACTGCTGTCCACTGGGGAAATAACTGTCTTGGTCAGGAAGGACTAATTTGAGCAGCACATTACAGCACTCTACAAATCCCTGACTCCTCAACGCATTAACTGTGGTCCATTTGGATTTTAGGTTTCCCATCATTTTAAATACAAAATACATATATACAAGCTCATGTATGTGTATAACACATCTATGAATATATTTTATATACACACATACACAAACACTCAAGGAAATACATAGCCTTGTTCCATATGTGTCTTATTATTATTTTCTTAGGGCGGGGGCGGAGGCTGAGGGGGCCGGAGGAGGTCTGGGACGGGGGCGGGTGCGGGGGCGGAGGGGGCCAGAGGAGGTCCGGGTCGGGGGCAGGGGAAGAGAGGGCTTCAGGGGGGCAGGGGCAGAGAGGGCTTCAGGGGGGCAGGGGCAGGGGCGGGGGCGGGGGCGGGGGGGGGCTGGGGGGGGCGGGGGGGGGGGGCGGAGGGGGCCTGAGGAGGACGGAGGCAGGGGTGGAGCTATATTATTTTTTGTGTGTTTGTTTTTGGAGGCAGAACGTCACTCCATCATTCAAGCTGGAGTGCAATGGGGCAACCATAGCTGTCTGCACTCTCAAACACCTGGGCTCCAGTGATCCTCCTGCCTCAGCCTCCCAAGTAGCTAGGACTACTGGGAACACCACCATGCTCGGCTAATTATTTTCTTTAATTTTGTAGAGACAGGGTCTTGCCAAGTTGCCCAACCTGGTCTTGAACTCCTGGGTTCAAGCGATCCTCCCACCTCAGCCTCCCAAAGGGATGAGATTACAGGTGGGAGCCACTGTGCCCAGCCTTCTTATATTATTATAAAGCTGTTTTGACTCAGTGGTCTGCAGCTGATCTGTTTGCATATGTATATACACATTCTCAATAATGAATTTGTCTTGGACAGCCACCCATATTAGGACAAACATCCAGTTCCATCCCATATTTTCCTCTCCTGAGCCTTTTCCCCATCCCCATTCAAATAAACATGGTCCTGTGTTTTAGGTTAAACTGTATAAAATTGGAATTTTGGAAGGTTAAAAATATTGGCCATTTTTCCATGTGTGGTGGCTCATGGCTGTAATCCCAGTACTTTGGGAGGCTGAGGCAGGTGAATCACTTGAGCGCAGGAGCTGAGACCAGCCTGGCCAACATGGCAAAACCCTGTCTCTACTATAAATATAAAAATGAGCCGGGTGTGGTGGCTCTCACCTGTAGTCCCAGGTACTCAGGAGGCTGACGCACAAGGATCATTTGAACACAGGTCAAGGCTGCAGTGAGCCACTGCACTTAAGCCTGGTGACAGAGCGAGACCCTTTCTCTAAAATATATATATATATATATATATATATATATATATATATATATTTTTTTAAGATGGGGTTTCACCATGTTGGTCAGGCTGGTCTTGAACTCCCGACCTCAGGTGATCTGCCCGCCTTGGCCTCCAAAGTGCTTGGATTACAGGCGTGAGCCACCACGCCCAGCCTATATATGTATATGTTTTAAAGAAATTATATATAAATAGATAGATAGATATAATTTATAATATATATAATCTCACCCTGGATGGCTCAGCATCCACAGGGCTACTGCATCACAGCTACCTTTGCCAATCCATGTTGGTCAGGCTGGTCTCGAACTTCCGACTTCAGGTGATCTGCCCGCCTCGTCTTCCCAAAATGCTAGGATTACAGGTGTGAGCCACTGCGCCCGGACTCTTCACATTATTTTAAAAACATTTTCACACATACAGAAAAAAAGATTACAGATCTACAGTGTAGATTCATCAATTATTAACGTTTCCTCATATTTGCTTACTTTTCATAGCTGAGATACTTCAGAATAAGTTACAGATTACACCTAAATGTTTCGACATTCATGTCCCCAAAACAAGGACATTCTCTTAACCACAACATGATATCCACACTTACAAAATTAAACAATAACATAATCAAATTTTCCCAACTGTGTCTCAAGTATCTTTTATAGCTATGTTTTTCTAAAACCAGATCCAATCAAGGACAAGGTCCTGAGCCTCCTTTAATCTCCAAGAGTCGTCCCCGCCTCCTTTCTTTTGTGACTTTGGCTTTTGGAGAAATCAGGCCTGTTATCTCATAGACGGTCCTATATTTTAATTTGCGTTTGTGTGTGTGTTTTCTTTCTATAATAAAGCCCTACCAGTTGAGCATCTGAATTTGATCTTTATAATTTTTTAGCAAAATAATGTTTTAGCTGGAAGGACTTTACAAGCAACTAGAGGACCTGAATTTTAGTCCTGTGGTTTTCTATTGTAGGTAATCCCCTCCCCCGACACTCGCCTCGGGGGACATTTGCCAATACCTAAGGGCATTTTTGGTCATTACAAATGGAGAAAATGATGCTACCAGCATTTGACGTGTAGAGGCCAGGGACGTTCCTAGCCATTCTACAATGCACTGGACAGCCTGGGACAGCCCCCTCATAACAAAGAAATTTCTGGTGTAAATGTCAATAGTGGCTGGGAGCTGACCACACCTGTAATCCCAGCACTTTGGGAGGTTGAGACCTGTGGATCACTTGAAGCCACAAGTTCGAGACCCTCCTGGCCAACAGGGTGAAACCCCATCTTTACTAAAAATACAAAAATTAGCCAGGTGTGGTGGCGTCTGCCTGTAATTCTGGCTACTTGAGAGGCTGAGGCAGGAGAATCACTTAAACCCAGGGAGCGAAGGTTGCAGTGAGCCAAGATTGCGCCACTGCACTCCAGCCTGAGTGACAGAGTGAGACGCCGACTCAAAGAATAATAAATAAATAACTAAATGTCAATAGTTATCTTCTGAGGCAGTTTTGTTTATATTTAGAAACAAACAAATATAAAATGTTAATAGGGCTGAGGTTGGGAAACTCAGCTCTAATTCATGACTCTGACATTAAATTGCTCTGTGACTTTGGGCAAGTGTCGTTCTGTCTCTGGGCCCCTTTTGATGATTCTTTCCAGCTCCAACTCAGTTGAACAGAGACAAGTGCTGTTGCTCTGCTGGCATCTCTGTGGCTGAGACGCAGTGGCTCAGAAGCACTCCATGCCAAAGCCTCCTATTGACTGAGAGTAGGTCAAGTTCACATCCTGTCTTATCACTAACATCCTCTTTCACACACTGTAGACAGACTGTGCTGGGGCCAAGCTATACAAGACAGTTTGGAAAGACTCAGCCATTGAGACAAATGGGATGTCACTAAACAATGCAGCAGTGTTGCCTGTCTCTGGTAATTCTCATGATTGACCAAATACGTGGGTTATGAACTGGCAGAAGAGGAGAGCAATACAGAAAGCATGTCAGGACAGCCACACTCTTCATTATTATTGTGAGGCGAGAGCAAGGGTGATCCAGATCTCTGCAAAACAGGACATCTGAAAATCACAGGACCCTGAATACCTGTTGAAGGCCTCCCCGAGATTCTGACTAGCCTTGGTCCCATATCTGTGTGTAAACCAGTTATCACAAATTGAGTCTCTGCTACTGGTAGGTACTCTACCAGGTATCTCAACACGTATGTATTATGCATAAAATGTTTAACTCTTTACAACCACTCTGTGGCAAACTGTACTTCTTAATGGCCTTAAGAAAGTCTCTCATTCTAGCCAGGCACGGTGGCTCATGCCTGTAATCCCAGCTCTTTGGGAGGCTGAGGCGGGCAGATCATGAGGTCAGGAGTTTGAGACCAGCCTGACCAACATGGTGAAACCCCATCTCCACTAAAAATACAAAAACTAGCCAGTTGTGGGGGCATGCCTATAATTCCAGCTACTTGGGAGGCTGAGGCAGGAGAATCTCTTGAACCAGGGAGGCGGAAGTTGCAGTGAGCCGAGGTCGCGCCACTGCACTCTAGCCTGGGCAACAGAGCGAAACTCCATCTCAAAAACAAAAACAAAACAAAAGCCAAAAAAAGAAAGTTTCTCATCCTATCAGCTCTTTTTGCAGTGTGGGTTGGAATTCCTTCCATTGACAGGTAGACGTTCCCTCTGTTTGAATCTAGCTGGGCTTGTGACTACAAGGAACGCAATACTGTGACTTCTGGGGCTAGGCCATAAAAGATAAGAAAGCCTTTCACTGAAGCTCTTGGGCCACTCACTCTTAGAACTAAACTAGCCTGGGCAATATTGTGAAATCCTATCGCTACAAAAACTACAAAAATTGGCCAGGCAGGCTGGTATGAGCCTATAGTCCCAGCTACTCAGGAGGCTGAGATGGGCGCATCACCTGAGCCCAGGAGGCACCGTGAGCCACGATCGCACCACTGCACTTCAGCCTGGGCCACAGAGTGAGACTCTGTCTTAAAAAAAAAAAAAAGAAGAAGAAGAAGAAGAAAGAGAAAGAACTGAGTTATCATGCTGCAAGAAAACCCAGGAAATCTATGGTAAAACCCAGGCTCCCAGCACACAGTTCCAGCGCAGCTCCCGTTGACAGCTGGCACCAACCTACCTACCAGCCACGTGAGTGCTCTGCCATGAAAGTGGACCCCCCATGCGACCTTGGTTCATACTCTTTTCTCAAGAATTGAAGGCTAGTGTGGAGTCGATAGCTTGCTGTAGGTGATGGACATGATTTTCTAGTCATTCCTAACAGTAAAAGTAGTTAAAAAAAAAAAAAAAAAAGGAAAGCAAGCGGCCGGGCGCGGTGGCTCAAGCCTGTAATCCCAGCACTTTGGGAGGCCGAGGTGGGTGGATCATGAGGTCAAGAGATCGAGACCATCCTGGCCAACATGGTGAAACCCCTTCCCTGCTGAAAAAAAATACAAAAATTAGCTGGGTATGGTGGCGCGCGCCTGTAGTCCCAGCTACTGGGGAGGCTGAGGCAGAATTGCTTGAACCCAGGAGGCGGAGGTTGCAGTGAGCCGAGATCGTGCCACTGCACTCCAGCCTGGCACTTGAGCAAGACTGTCTCAAAAAAAAAAAAAAAAAAAAAAAAAGGCTTCTGAAACCATAACTATTGTTTTTTGAATTTTCCATTGCTATGGCTTGTAACAGCTATTAATACAATGCCTGCCTGATTGTTGACTGACTCTCTGCGGTTGAACAATTAAAAGATGGGATTTTACCTGCCAACAAAATAGGCAGTTGAGTCTAGGCTAACTCCTACACCATGGGATAGCTTTCAGTGTGCTTTTTTTTTTCATCCCCAAGGAAAAGAGTGTAACTCCATTTTCCTTTCATTCCTGTTTTACTCTCTTCAAGAAGCAATGTGGTTTCATGAAAAGCATGTGGGTTTTACATGTTTTTTTTTTTTTTTTTTTTGACAGGGTCTCTATCTCAGAGACTTTAAGTACAATCGCATGATCCTGGCTCACTGTAGCCTCGATCTCCTGGGCTCAAGCCATACTCCCACTTCTGCCTCCCAAGTAGCTGGGACTATAGTTGTGTGTCACCAAGCCTGGCTAATTTTAATATATATATATTTTTTTGTAGAGATGGTATTTTGCAATGTTGCCTAGGCTGGTCTCAAACCTCCTAGGCTCAAGTGATCGATCCACCCACCTTGGCCTCCCAAAGTGTTGGGACTACAGGCGTGAGCCACCAAGACTGGCCCATGTGGGTTTTAAAGTTCCAGATTCCTCAGCTATAATTCTGATGTAGTATTTATCTATCTAATGTATTTACATATCTATCTATCTATCTCTAGAAAGAGATTTATTAAGAGGATTGAGCTCACATGATTACAGCAGCTGGGAAGTCCCATGATCTACTGTCTGCAAGCCAGAGACCTAGGAAAGCTGGTGGTGTCATTGGAAAGTCCGAGAATCTTGCTACAGATTCGAGAATCTTGCTGTAGCCTGAGAGCCTGAGAATTAGGAGTGCTAAGGGCAGGGGAAGTTCAATTCAGCTCCAGCAGCTATGAAGAGAGGGAGCAAACCCAATCTTCTGCTGCCTTTTCGATCTCTTCAGGCCTTCAGTAGGTCGAGTGACGCCCACCTGCCCTGGAGAAGGTGATATTTACCCAGTCTACAAATTCAGACACACGTCTCCTCCAGGAACACCTTCACCCACACACCCAGAACCAACGCTTAGTCAGCTGTCTGGGGATCCCTGGCCCTGTCAAGTTGACACATAACATTAAGTGAACTGTCATAATAGCCATCTCTCAGCTTCTTGTGAAGAGTTCATAAGATCATGTGTATGAGAGAGACTAGCATGATAAGGAAACGCCTAGTAGATGAAACTCTTCACTTTTCCTTTCCATTCCTGAAGGAGATCATTATAACAACATATATATGATATTTGAGCAAGGAACTCATGTGTATATATATATATATATATATATATATGTATAGACACACACACAC
>NW_022436943.1:51076395-51081416 GCF_009761245.1 Sapajus apella | reverse complement strand
GCTTGAACCCAGGAGGCGGAGGTTGCGGTGAGCCGAGATCGCGCCATTGCACTCCAGCCTGGGTTCAAGCAATTCTCCTGCCTCAGCCTCCTGAGTAGCTGGGACTACAGGCACGCGCCACCATGCCCAGCTAATTTTTTGTAGTTTTAGTAGAGACGGGGTTTCACCATGTTGACCAGGATGGTCTCGATCTCTTGACCTCGTGATCCAGCCGCCTCGGCCTCCCAAAGTGCTGGGATTACAGGCTTGAGCCACCGTGCCCGGCCTGAACTCATTCTTTTCATATGGCTGCATCCATGGCATATATGTACCACATTTTCTTTATCCAGTCTATCATTGATGGACATTTGGGTTGGTTCCAAGTCTTTGCTATTGTAAATAGTGCTGTGATAAACATGTGTATGTATATGTTTTTACAGTAGGATGATTTATAATTCTTTGGGTGTATACCCAATAATGTGATTGCTGGGTCAATATGGAAATGGTATTTCTGTTATCTATGATTACCAGCTTTGCCTAGGCTTAATGGAAACAAAGTAAATAAAGTAATTAACCATTTTATATTTATATATGTGCAAATCTCACTAAGGGGTATGTGTGAATATATGAACACACACTCATATGCACTCACACCACGTACAAGGTCATAACCAGGCCTAAGTACAGGTCCCCCTTAGATGTATCTAAGCAAATTCAGTTGTGGGTGATCACAACTGAAAGTAAAACATAAAAGTTCCAATTACGGTTGTCCCCTACGATAGCCTGTAAATTACAGGTTTTACCAAAGACAGGATCAGAGAGCATTTATCCACAGCTCACTCTGTGGGTCGATAACAAATTGCCGTGTTCACTAGGCACAGAATAGAGAAAGGATTTGACTAGATGCTGAATGGCCTTTATTAGTAGAAACTCAGTACCTTCTACTTTCAGGAGGCAGGCTTGGATCCAGAACTCCACACACTGCAGCTCTGTCTGGGGCTTGCTGAGAGTTTTAGCAAGCTTTCACCAAGCAATGCTTTGTACAGCCTGTCCTGAAAAAACATGTCTTATGGTATTTCTTAATATCAACATCAAATTTGGAAGAACACACTTACATGGGCTCTGCTCTCTTCTGGGAAACTGGCTTCGGCTGTTAGAAAACATGGTGTGGTGGCTAGAGGTCTGTTGAAAACAGGTTTATAATGTGGGAAAAATCCACACCGAGACAGCGGATCACTCAGCAAGGCTAGTTTACTTCCTACAGGAAGGGTGCAACTCGCCGGCAGTCTTGCCACGAGAACACACCTGAACAAGGAGATAGGGACATTTATTAACTTCCATGACCTGATGCAGTCGCCCTACTGCTGTGTCCAGTTTTCATTGGCCAGAACGAGACCTCACATTCTGTGCTTGACCCGATTGGCTAAAAACTTGGAAATTTCCTGAATAGATAATGAGAAAGAAGACGAGGAAGAAGAGGAAGCTAGTCAAGAGAAAGTCAACAGGGTTTTCAAATAAGGAATGGCATGCACCAGGGTTTGGAGCTTGCCCGGTTCTGTTCAGACACGCTGGAGCGAGTCAAGGGAGCCATTTAAGACATAGCTGATTTAGAGAATATATATACATAGGTACATGTTTATGCTAACAGTGGATGATGGCCACAGAGCAAGAGATATAACTCTTTATAATGTAGTCTAAGGTATAAACTTTGAAGAAGAACTTTCCCATCTCTGAAAATTCCCTCCTCTTTTTATTTCATAATTCTTCAAACTTATCTAACAGATCCTTGCTTCGCGCTCAGCTTGGTCTTCCAACCGAAGTAATTTCTCTGGATAGAGTGGAGGAGGAGTTGGAGATAGGTTTGTGAGGGTAGTATTTTTTTATTTTATTTTTTATTTATTTGTTTATTTATTTATTTTATTTTTTTTATTTTTTTATTTTTTTGAGACGGAGTTTCACTCATGTTACCCAGGCTGGAGTGCAATGGCGCGATCTCGGCTCACCGCAACCTCCGCCTCCTGGGTTCAGGCAATTCTCTTGCCTCAGCCTCCTGAGTAGCTGGGATTACAGGCACGCGCCACCATGCCCAGCTAATGTTTTGTATTTTTAGTAGAGACTGGGTTTCACCATGTTGACCAGGATGGTCTCGATCTCTTGACCTCGTGATCCACCCGCCTCGGCCTCCCAAAGTGCTGGGATTACAGGCTTGAGCCACCGCGCCCGGCCTATTTTTTATTTTTTTAATCTTTTTTTTTTTATCTTTTGTTTTTGCGACAGTAATATTAACGAGCCTTGCACAAGTCCTCGAATGCAGGGTATAACACAACATCCTACAAGAAGTATACCTAGGCTGGGCGTGGTGGCTCCCGCCTGTAATCCAAGCACTTTGGAGGCCAAGGCAGGCAGATCACCTGAGATTGGGAGTTCATGACCAGCCTGACCAACGTGGTGAAACCCTGTCTTAAAAAAAAGAAAAAAAAAAAAAGAAGTATACCTAACACTGCTACCGGGGAAGTGAGGACTAATGCTGAAGTATCCTGCAATTTGCTAAACCAGTTTTCTGGCCAGTTTGAAATGGGGTTATTTATTTCTGAATTTTTGACTAGTTCGTTAGATAGGGCCTTAAGTCCCTGTAAAGCTCTCATGATACTTCCATCTGAAGCCGTGTTATTTGGAATGAAAGTAGAGCATTGGGTCTCAATCATTACGCAAACACCACCCTTCTCAGCTAATATCATATGAAGAGCAGTCCTGTTTTTTCATGCCATGTGGCTGGTAGACCTTAACTGTTCTGTGATTCCCTTAACAGCATACTTGGTATAGGTAACAAATCGTTGTTGATTATAATAAATGTAATTTATTCAGACCACACTTTTATTTATTGCCACCCACCAGAATAGTGTTGATTCAAATACAGCAGCTGTCTGAGCTCTGGCTTTAAATTCATTTGGAACTCCTCTTGGGACCCCAATTGCATCTAGGTACACATGAGAATCGGAAGACCCATATGCGGGGCTCCTCTTGGATGTTGTCGGTGGTGGGTTTCCTCTATCTTTGGTTGATGAAATGTCTGGGTAAAAGGGAGAGCTAATTGGACTAGAGCGCAAGTACCACTCCAGTTATTTGGCAGAGTGTCCAGTAAGGGTCCCCTGCAATACCACTATATGTCTGCTCGGGGATGGCTGATGGAAGACTGATGGGTTAGCTCTCCAAAGTGCCTTACTTCACTACATCCTATGAAATTTCCAAGGAATATTGAGTTCTCCTCCTGCCTTGAGAGGCATGAAGTGAACTTCACCTTGGGAGATGGACACTGTATGGCCCTCGAGGGCTGATCCCGCAGGGTGTTGAACCTCAGGAAATAGCAGAGAAAGAACTTGGCACAATTTGTATTCCAGGTGTTGGAATCCTGAGAAAGAGCTACTGTGCATTCCATGCCCACTTGATTTGAGGACCATCCACATGGAAAGGGGACAACCTGGGCCTCTGGCCTACTGTGCGCAGAAACATAACAGTCACTTTTATTTAAGGTGCAATCGGAATATTTAATCCGTTCTAACCAGGTATTTGCATTCTTATATCCTGTTTCAATGGATATGGTTTGCCTTAGATCCTCTACTTCTACCATTGAGACTTTGGTTTTGTCATTGTGTCTAGGAGGAGTGATTGATAAAGAGGTTGAAGGAGCAATAAAGTGCATTTCAAAAATTCCTTTACGATCCTTTCCTGAAATGTTGGCTCCTATACCATAAATACGACTTAATGAAGGGGAAGAGTTTTCAGATGTTGCAATAACAATAGTAAGCTGTATAGGATTACATTGGTTATACTGACAGCTAGAAGGAGTAATTCCTTTGGTGAAGTGGATGTATAGTTTTAAGGACTGACAAGGACCTGTGGAAGCAGTGTATCCTAAACCTTTAGTGCTCCATATGACGTTAGACTAAGCAGAACATAAGGAGATTCTGTTTGAGATGGACAAGAGTCTGATCTCTACCGATTAATACAGCTACTATTCCTTGGATTACTAGTTTCCTTAGAGAAACACATTATGCCTTCCTCATCTGAGGAAGTCTAAGAGGGACAGAGACATCTTTCCGAAGCAGCAAGTTGTCCTTGGTTCTGCAAATCTCCACAAGGCATAACTAAACAGACACCAAAGCAACAACTTGAGGTGAGCCAGATCTTATCACATTAATAACAAGATGGGGAGTAGTTTAAGGAAAGAAAAGAAAAAAGAAACGATAGATGGATTAAACTTTTCTTCGTTTTAACGTGGTAGGGTCTGAGCCCGGAACAATAGCCCATGTTTCTAATGGTAACGGCGCTTTCTTGACTCGGGTGTGATGTGTCCATCTCTTTCCTGCTGTACGAACGGCAGTCTTGGCGGCTAGCAGCACGAGGTAGGGTAGTCTCCAGGCTGGTGCCGGTGTACTGAAAATTCCAGGAGTGGTGCCTGCGCTAAGAGACCTTCTATAATCTTTGTTAAAGAGCAGGTTAGCCGTTTAAGAAAAGCCTGTTGTGCTTTTATTTTAATGTCCAGTTTACAGAAAAACTGGATGATATCTCTTTAACTTTAGCTAATGTTTACACACTGAATTTCCTTTACGATTAACATTTCAAAACTCGCTTAAACTTTCAAAACAGAAATTATACATTTCTTGCATAAATTCCTTTTTATAACATTTTTTCACAACTATCACAGACAATTTAACTTTCTAACTTTGTTTTATAACTTTCCTTACTAAAGGTGCATTTTTTTTTTTTTTTTTTGAGACGAATTTCACTGTTGGTGCCCAGGCTGGAGTGCAATGGCATGATCTCAGCTCACTGCAACCTCTGCCTCCCAGGTTCAAGCGATTCTCCTGCTCAGCTACCCAAGTAGCTGGGATTACAAGCATGCACCACTACGCCCGGCTAATTTTTTTGCACTCCTGACCTCAGGTGATCTGCCTGCCTCAGCCTCCCAAAGTGCTGGGATTACAGGCGTGAGCCACTGCACCTGGCCTAAGATGCATTCTTTTTTTTTTTTTTTTTTTTTT
>NW_022436943.1:51072614-51076295 GCF_009761245.1 Sapajus apella | reverse complement strand
GTGAGCCACCGTGCCCGGCAAGATGCATTCTTATATCTGTAACTTTCTTAGTATTTCTTTCTCTTCTTCCTAATCTCTCTCCTTTGTCTCTCCTCTCTGCCTCCTTGTCTCTGTCTCTCTGTCTCTCTCTCTGGCTTTCCAAGTCTACAGTTTCTTCCCTTGAAAAGAGAATACTTAGAAGGGACATTAACTTGGTCTACGTATACAACTTGGGACCTAAAAGCTTATCAATGTGTTCTGTTCCTTCATCAGGGTCATCTAACAATGGCTTAAGTTCTCTCTTTAGACTCCAGCCCTTAGAAGCAGTTAAGGGAGCATTCACAAAACCAACCCCATCTCCTCCTTGAGGCTTTACAAAACTAACGGTACCTCCTCCTTGAGAGATCTCCTTTAGAGAAAAAACAAACTTTGAAGC
This sequence comes from Sapajus apella, assembly GCF_009761245.1. Classification (NCBI taxonomy): domain Eukaryota; kingdom Metazoa; phylum Chordata; class Mammalia; order Primates; family Cebidae; genus Sapajus; species Sapajus apella. Next base: position 51,075,880 of record NW_022436943.1, on the reverse strand, counting down.
TGAAGCTGATTCCTTGGAAGAAGAGGAGAAAGGAAAACTTTGAATATCTCTTTTGCATTGCTCTATCTTCCGGCCAGAGTCCTTTCTTCAAGGAGGAAGACTTAGGCTGGCAATGATCAAGGCCTTCGAGATGCTAACTCCCAAGATCCTGGGTTATAAGGGGGAGTAGGGAATTCTGGGTTGGTTCTGGGGCAGCAGCCGCCACTTGGGGAGGAGGAGGTGGTGCCGTGGGGATGGCAGGAGTAGGAGCTGGAGTCAGAAACGGTGGTCTAAAGGGCCCCATTTACATATGGACTGCTCATGGGTAAAAGCTCCACCCTTTTTAAGTGAGACTGCTCCACTTTATTCTACTCTGATTGTTTCCCTCCTTCTGTTAACAGGTAGAGGAGAACTAGCCCCTGCCACCAACGGAGGCATAGTCTATTTCTTCTTGTGAGACAGGGGTTTTGTTGTGGATATAAATTTATAAGAGTTGACAGACCTAATCCTCATCCCACCCAAATTTTGGCCAGACAACTGTGGGCCTGAGGATGGGTTCTTTAGTCCAAATAAAACAGCAATACTTTATCATTTGTTACAGAAGACTGAACCCCCCAAGCTGGAAATCTCTTGCCGATTCCATTTCTATGAGAGGCCAAACCCCCCTAAGCCCGGAACCTCTCTCGTCTATTCCATTTCTTTTTTTTTTTTTTTTTTTGAGACGGAGTTTCGCTCTTGTTACCCAGGCTGGAGTGCAATGGCGCGATCTCCGCTCACCGCAACCTCCGCCTCCTGGGTTCAGGCAATTCTCCTGCCTCAGCCTCCTGAGTAGCTGGGATTACAGGTAGGCACCACCATGCCCAGCTAATTTTTTGTAGTTTTAGTAGAGACGGGGTTTCACCATGTTGACCAGGATGGTCTCGATCTCTTGACCTCATGATCCACCCGCCTCGGCCTCCCAAAGTGCTGGGATTACAGGCTTGAGCCACCGCGCCCGGCCTCGCCTATTCCATTTCTACAGGAGGCCCCAAGCCAGGAACCTCTCACCTATTCCGTTTCTATGGGAGGACCCAAGCCGGGAATCTCTCTCCTATTCCGTTTCTATGGAAGACTGAGCCCCCAAAGCTGGGACCCTCTATTTCCTTTCTCCTGGAAGCCTAACCCCGCCAAGCCAGGAACCTCTTGCCGATTCCATTTCTACTTACTGAAGGCTGAACCCCACCGAGCCGGGAATCTCTCGCTGATTCTTATTCTACGGGAGGCCGAACCCCGCCAAGCTGGGAACCGCTCGCCAATTCCCTTTCTACTTACTTTTTTTTTTTTTTTTTTTTTTTTTTTTTGAGACAGAGTTTTGCTCTTGTTACCCAGGCTGGAGTGCAATGGCACGATCTCGGCGCACCGCAACCTCCGCCTCCTGGGTTCAAGCAATTCTCCTGCCTCAGCCTCCCATGTAGCTGGGACTACAGGCACGTGCCACCATGCCCAGCTAATTTTTTTTGTATTTTTAGTAGAGACGGGGTTTCGCCTTGTTGACCAGGATGGTCTCGATCTCTTGACCTTGTGATCCACCCACCTCAGCCTCCCAAAGTGCTGGGATTATAGGCGTGAGCCACCGTGCCCGCCCCGTTTCTACTTACTGAAGGCTGAACACCACCGAGCCGGGAATCTCTCGCTAATTCTTATTCTACGGAAGGCCCAACCTTGCCAATCTGGGACCCTCTATTCTGTTTCTACAGGAGGCCGAACCCCGCCAAGTTGGCACCCTCTATTCCATTTCTACAGGAGGCTGAAAGCTGCCAAGCTGAGGACTTCTTGCCTGTTTTGTTTCTATGGGAGGCTGAACCCCGCCGAGCTGGGAACCTCTTGCCGATTCCGTTTCTACTGGAAGCCTAACCCTGCAGAGACAGGAACCTCTCACCAATTCCCTTTCTACAGGAGGCTGAACCCCGCCAAGCCTGGATCCTCTATTCCATTTCTACAGGAGGCCGAACCTCGCCAAGCTGGGAACCTCTTGCCTATTGCATTTCTATGGGAGGCCGAACCTCGACAAGCCCGGAACCTCTTGCCTATTCTATTTCTACAGGAGGCCGAACCCCACCGAGCTGGGACCCTCTCGCCTATTCTGTCTCTATGGGAGGCCGAACCCCGCCAGGCCAGGACCCTCTCGCCTATTCTGTTTCTATGGGAGGCCGAACCCTGCTGAGGGTTCATTCATACAAACAAACCCACTGAGCCAGGAATCTCTCACCCATTCCATTTCTATGGGAGGCTGAACCCCGCCAAACTGGGACCCTCTTGCCTATTCCGTTTCTACAGCAGGCCAAACCACGCCGAGCCGGGATCCTTTCACCAATTCAGTTTCTACTGGATGCCGAACCCCGCCGAGCCCGGATCCTCTCGCTGATTCAGTTTCTACTGGATGCTGAACCCCTCCGAGCCAGGACCCTCTCGCCTATTCCGTTTCTACTGGATGTCGAACCCCGCCGAGCCCGGACCCTCTCGCCTATTCCATTTCTACGGGAGGCCGAACCCCGCCGAGCCGGGACCCTTTCGCTTATTCCGTTTCGATGAAAGGCCGGACCCCACCCAGCCAGGAATCTCTTGCTGATTCAGTTTCTACTGGAGGACGAACTTCACTGAGCTGGGACCCTCTCGCCTATTCCATTTCTACAGGAGGCCGAACCCCACTGAGCCGGGATCCTCTCGCCTATTCCGTTTCTACTGGATGCCGAACCCCGCCGAGCCGGGACCCTCTCGCCCATTCAGTTTCTACTGGAGGCCGAACCTCACTGAGCTGGGACCCTCTCGCCTATTCCGTTTCTATGGGAGGCCGAACCCTGTCGAGCCGGGACCGTCTCGCCTATTCCGTTTCTACGGGAGGCCGAACCCCGCCGAGCCGGGACCCTCTCGCCTATTCCGTTTCTACTGGCTGCTGAACCCCGCCGAGCCAGGACCCTCTCGCCTATTCCGTTTGTACGGGAGGCCGATCCCTGCCGAGCCGGGACCCTCTTGCCTATTCTGTTTCTATGAAAGGCCGGGCCCCACCCAGCTGGAAATCTCTTGCTGATTCAGTTTCTACTGAAGGCCGAACCTCACCGAGCTAGGACCCTCTCGCCTATTCCATTTCTACGGGAGGCCGAACCCCGCTAAGCCGGGATCCTCTCACCTATTCCGTTTCTACTGGATGCCGAACCCCGCCGAGCCGAGACCCTCTCGCCCATTCAGTTTCTACTGGAGGCTGAACCCCGCCGAGCCGGGACCCTCTCGCCTATTCCATTTCTACTGGA
>NW_022436943.1:51066260-51072604 GCF_009761245.1 Sapajus apella | reverse complement strand
GCCGGGATCCTCTTGCCTATTCCATTTCTACGGGAGGCCGAACCCCGCTAAGCCAGGATCCTCTCACCTATTCCGTTTCTACTGGAGGCCAAACCCCGCCGAGCCGGGACCCTCTCGCTTATTCCGTTTCTATGAAAGGCCGGGCCCCACCCAGCCAGGAATCTCTTGCTGATTCAGCTTCTACGGGAGGCCGAACCCTGCCGAGCCAGGACCCTCTCGCCTATTCCGTTTCTACGGGAGGCCGAACCCTGCCGAGTCAGGACCCTCTCGCCTATTCCGTTTCTACGGGAGGCCGAATCCCGCTGAGCCAGGAATCTCTTACTGATTCCATTTCTACGGGAGGCCAAACCCCGCTGAGCCGGGACCCTCTCGCCCATTCAGTTTCTACGGGAGGCCGAACCACACCAACCTGAGAATCTCTCGCTGATATCGTTTCTATGGGAGGCCAAACACCCCCCGCCCAGCTGGGAACCTCTCGCCTATTCTGTTTCTGCGAAAGACTGAACCCTGCCCAAGCCGGGACCCTCTTGCCTATTGTGTTTCTTTGAAAGACGGAATCCCGCCCACGCCTGCACCATCTCGCCTATTCCACTTCTGCGGAACAGCGAACCCCCAAGCTGGGAATCTCTTGACTATTCCACTTTGAAAACTTACAGCTTACGGAAGACTCAAATCCTCAAGCTAGGAATTTTTTCTTATTTTTTCTCTTGAATTTCTCCTCAGAAACAAGCTAGGAATTTTTTGGCTTTGCTGCCCTGGGAGGGTGACCTGTTTCCTCTCTTCCACCTTCTGAAGGTCCCTTACACTCTTCTCATTTGTACCGTCCTTCTCGGCCGCTCCCCGGCAGTAGGACTTGTCACCGTTCACACAAACACCACTGCGTTCACACACACAATCCACCCTCCAGAAGTTGATCACCAAGAAGTACTTTGTCGCCCCTTTGCAACGTTTCCTACCTTGGCTCGCGCAGGAGGTTGCCTGGCTGAGGCCCCTACTTGCCGCGTTTTGGAATCTCTTTCCTCTGCAGTTGCTGCTGTTGCTGAGAATCTGGGTTTATTCCTCACCCCGGATAAGTCCTGGCTCGCTCTCTCCCGCTGGGGGCCACCGCAAATATGGCGGAGGGGCACCTCCCCACGAGAAGACCAAGGGCTGCCCCAGAGAGGAAACAGAATTCTGGACCACGAGCCCCCAAATTTGTTGGAAACAGGTTTATAATGTTGAGAAAAATCCACTCCAAGACAATGAATTGTTCAGCAAGGCTAGTTTACCTGCTGCAGGAAGGGTGCAACTCGCAGGCATTCTTGCCACGACAGCACACCAGAACAAAAGAGACGAGAACATTTATAACTTCCGGAAACTGACGCAATCGCCCTGTAGCTGTGTCCACTTTCCATTGGCCAGAACGAGACCTCACATTCTATGCTTGACCCGATTGGCTAAAATCTTAGACATGTTCTGAATAGATAATGAGAAAGATGAGGAAGCTATTCTGGAGAAGGTCAGGAGGATTTCCAAATAAGGAATGGCATGCACCAGGGCTTGGAGTTTGCCCAGTTCTGTTCAGACATGTCGGAGCGAGTCAAGGGAGCTGATTTAAGACATTGCGGATTTAGAGAATATATATACATGGGCCGGATGTGGTAGCTCGTGCTTGTAATCCCAGCGCTTTGCGAGGCCAAGGCTGGCGGATCGCCTGAGGTTGGGAATTCGAGACCAGCTTGATCAGCATGAAGAAATCCAGACTCTACTAAAAATACAAAATTAGCGGGCATGGTGGCACATGCCTGCAGTCTCAGCTACTTGGGAAGCTGACGCAGGAGAATCGCTTGAACCCGGGAGGTGGAGATTGTGACGAGCCGAGATTGTGCCATTGCACTCCAGCCTGGGCAACAAGAGGAAAAGTCCGTCTCAAAAAAGAAAAAAAATAGTGAATATATACACATGGGTATATGTTTATGCTAATAGTGATAATGACGACAGAGCAAGAGATCGTAACTCCTTATAATGTAGACTAAGATATAAACTTTGAAGAAGAACATTCCCATCTCTCACAGGTCACACTGACTACTTCTTCAGACCAAGGTTCGGATTGAGAGAGACAAGATCTACCATTCATGATGCTTGTCTTCAAGGGAGGGCTTCACAGGCAGGTAACCTGTGCAGCCACAAAGGGCCTCCCCCTTAGAAAAGCCCACATTTAGTTTAGCTCTGTAGGAGCTGTTGTGAAATTGTTGTTTTTTTTTTGTTTTTTTTTTTTTTTTTTTTTTTTGAGACGGAGTTTCACTCTTGTTACCCAGGCTGGAGTGCAATGGCTCGATTTCAGCTCACCGCAACCTCCATCTCCTGGGTTCAAGCAATTCTCCTGCCTCAGCCTCCCAAGTAGCTGGGACTATAGGCATGTGCCACCAGGCCCAGCTAATTTTTTGTATTTTTAGTAGAGACGGGGTTTCACCATGTTGACCAGGATGGTCTCGATCTCTTGACCTCGTGATCCACCCTTCTCGGCCTCCCAAAGTGCTGGGATTATAGGAGTGAGCCACCGTGCCCAGCCCGTGAAATTCTTAATAATATTTGAGAAAGGAATCCTGCATTTTCTTTTCTTTTTTCTTTTCTTTTTTTTTTTAGCTAAATTCTTCAACATTGAGTTTTTTTGTTTGTTTGTTTGTTTGTTTGTTTTAGAGATGGGGTTTCACCATGTTGGTCAGGCTGGTCTCAAACTCCTGACATCGTAGTCCGCTCCCCTCAGCCTCCCAAAGTGCTGGGATTTCAGGCGTGAGACCCTGCACCTGGTCTTTTTTTCTTTTTTTTTTTTGAGATGGAGTCTTGCTCTGTCACCCAGGCCGGAGTGCAGTGGTGCAATCTCAGCTCACTGCAACCTCCATCCCCTGGGTTCAAGCGATTCTCCTGCCTTAGCCTCCTGAGTAGCTGGGATTACAGGCACTTGCCACCGTGTCTGGCTAATTTTTGCAATTTTGATAGAGATGGGGTTTCACCATCTTGGCCAGGCTGGGTCTTGAACGCCTGACCTTGTGATCCACCTGCCTCGGCCTTCCAAACTGCCGGGCTTACAGGCGTGAGTTACTGCGCCCGATGGAACCCTGTATTTTCATTTAGCGCCAGGCTCTACAAATTATGTAGACTCTATTAAAAATACAAATATTAGCTGGGCGTGGAAGCATGCCTGTAATTCCTGCTACTCAGGAGGCTCAGGCTCTAGAATCGCTTGAACTGCAGAGTCAAAGGTTGCAGTGAACCAAGACAGTGCCACTGTACTCCAGCCTGGGTGACAAAGTGAGAGTCTGTCCCAGATAAATAATAGACCTTGCAATGAAGAAAACATACATAGTACTGAAAAAAGAGTTGCAACCAAGGAGGGAGCGGGCCCACTTTGGAGAGGACAGTCAGCGGTTTCCGAGCCAGACTCTGTCAAAGCATCCCCCTCCTCTCCACTGAGCTCAGGCTGTACTTTGTTCCTCACTCATTTCTCTATTACTGCGCTGGCCACACTTAAACATTTCATCTCCCCTGCTGCAGCATGAGTCACGAGTTGCTTAAGGAGCAAGCCCATGTCAAAAGCATTTTTCTTTATCCACACTCTGCGGATATTTAATAAATACTGAACCACGCCGAAATGCTTTGTTACCTTACATCATGGCTTGCACAGGAGGAGGGGGGACAATTTGGCCTCCCAAAGGACATTTGGAAATGTCTGGAGGCATTATTGAGTGTCATGACCTGGGATGAAAGAGCTATGGCATCTGGTGGGCAAAGGCCAGCGATACAGAAATATCCAATAAGACACAGAACAGGCGTCTGGGTGCGGTGGCTCACACCTGTAATTCCAGCACATTGGGAGGCCGAGGTGTGCGGATCATGAGGTCAGGTGTTTGAGACCAGCCTGGCCAACATGGTGAAACCCCTGTCTCTACTAAAAATACAAAAATTAGCCAGGTGTGGTGGCACATGCCTGTAATCCCAGCTACTCAGAAGGCTGAGGCAGGGGAATTGCTCGAACCCAGGAGGCAGAGGTTGCAGTGAGCTGAGATAGCGCCACTGCACTCCAGCCTGGGGGACAGAGCGGGTCTCCATCTTAGAAAAAGAAAAAAAAAAAGACACAGAACAGTCTCCACAACAGAGAGCTATCCAGACCAAAATGTCAGTAGTGCTGAGGCTGGAAAACGCTGCTTGACAACTTATGCATCATATATGGATACTATTTTAAAATATGAACTGGAATAACCCATCTCCTGCTTTCCAGCAGGACCACACTGAAGAGGTTCTCCTTTAGGACGCCTCTCAGATACAGCCCCATGGCCTCTGCAACACACTGCAGCGTCTACCAGTGTCTACCAGAAACCAGAGTTTCTGCCTGTTTGTTCTTGCTGTGATTGCATGAGCTCATTCATGCTAAGGGTTGTAGTAGGCACTGAACAGACATAGTTTCCTCTTCTCTAGCCCTTTTCCCCCATCTTTCTTCTGACCTAAGTTTCTCCTGAAGCAGCTGAAATCCATTTCCTCAGCAGGGGATGTTTTTGAGCTCACCAGGGTGCACTGCATACCGGAAAGATGATTGAGCAAGGTCAAGAGCAAATAGCTGCTCAAGGGATTTGGGGTTGAGGAATGAAAGAACTAAAATTTGGTAAGAGCTCCTATTAAGGGCCAAGGACTTTCCCCAATATAATCTTCAATGTTAAGTTTCAAGGGAGATATTATTAGCCTCTCACCCTCACTTCTCCTATAAAGGAAGAAACTGAGACACAATGATTCTTACAAAGTTACGCGGCTAATAAGTAGGCAAACTCAGATGAAGCCTAGATATTTTCTGATGCTGATGCTTGAGCTTGTTCTGTCACTGACGTTGACAAGTTGTGCTCCTTATATTTTAATTTTCTTTCCTCACTTCAAAAGGGATGTGAGGTTCCTCATGGGTGTATATTTTAACAAGGGAAAAAAATAAGTAAATAAATCAGGATAACAAAGATTAAAGGAGAAATAGAATGAAACCAAGGACAAGGTTAGTACTAAAAAGAAGTGCCATAATGTATTTTTTTTTTTTTTTAGACAGAGTTTCGCTCTTGTTACCCAGGCTGGAGTGCAATGGCGCGATCTCGGCTCACCGCAACCTCCACCTCCTGGGTTCAGGCAATTCTCCTGCCTCAGCCTCCTGAGTAGCTGGGATTACAGGCACGCACCACCATGCCCAGCTAATTTTTTGTATTTTTAGTAGAGACGGGGTTTCACCATGTTGACCAGGATGGTCTCGATCTCTTGACCTCGTGATCCACCCGCCTCGGCCTCCCAAAGTGCTGGGATTACAGGCTTGAGCCACCGCGCCCGGCCCATAATGTCTTATGTGCTTGCTGTAGATAGACTGCAGCTTGACTTCCTACCAGCCAGGGCAAAAAGGAAACGGCATCATTTATTTGCCCCTAATGTCCCAGAGGTTAAAATAAAATAAACACATTAAAAGTAAGGTTACAGGCCGGGCGTGGTGGCTCACACCTGTAATCCCAGCACTTTGGTAGTTTGAGGTGGGCGGATCACTTGAGATCAGGGGTTCGAGATCCACCTGCCCAACATGGTGAAACCCCATCTCTACTAAAAATACAAAAATTAGCTAAGCGTGGTGACACACCTGTAAACCCAGTTACTTGGGTGGCTGAGGCAGGAGAATTGCTTGAACCAGGGAGGTGGAGGTTGCAGGGAGCCAAGATCGCACCACTGCAGTCCAGCCTGGGCAACAGAGTAAGTGCGACTCCATCTCAAAATGAATACGTGAATAAATAAATAACTAAAAGCAAGGTTATAATCTCTGGCTCCAAAGAGTGGAGTTATCTTAGCACTGAGATAGAGGTTTCTCCGGTGAATTTTTATAAAGGTGACTATGATAAAATGATGATATTTACTGATATCCCTATTATGTGACATCGTGTGACCACAGTAAACTTTGGTTTACAAGCAAATACTAATAACTCAGGTGAACCAAATGGTAATGTGGTCTGTTGATTAACTGCAGCTTTGATTAAATTACATTTTGAGTTAAATTATAATAGTCAGCCGGGCTCTGTGGCTCACGCCTGTAATCCCAGCACTTTGGAAGGCCGAGGCAGGTGGATCACGAGGTCAAGAGATCGAGACCGTCCTGGTCAACATGGTGAAACCCTGTCTCTACTAAAAATACAAAACATTAGCTGGGCATGGTGGCGCGTGCCTGTAGTCCCAGCTACTCAGGAGGCTGAGGCAGGAGAATTGCCTGAACCCAGGAGGCGGAGGTTGCGGTGAGCCGAGATCGCGCCATTGCACTCCAGCCTGGGTAACAAGAGCGAAACTCCATCTCAAAAAAA
>NW_022436943.1:51061690-51066160 GCF_009761245.1 Sapajus apella | reverse complement strand
AAAAAAAAAAAAAAAAAAAAAAAAAAGATATAATAGTCAAAGAGACACTGTGGTTTATATGAGTCAAAGTAGGTTAGGTATTGCTGCGGTAACAAGCAACTCTGAAGTCTCAGTGACTTACAACAACAAAGGCTTATTTTTTCTTTTCTTTTCTTTCTTTCTTTTTTTTTTTTTTTTTAATATTTTTGGAGATGGAGTTTTGCTCAGCCACCCAGACTGGACTGTAGCAACACAATCTCAGTTCGCTGCAGCCTCCACCTCCCGGGTTCAAGTGATTCTCCTGCGTCAGCCTCCTGAGTAGGTAGGACTATGGGCATGTGCCACCATGCCCAGCTAATTTTTGAATTTTTTGTAGAGACAGGATTTCACTATGTTGGCCAGGTTGATCTTGAACTTCTGACCTCAGCTGATCCACCCACCTTGGCCTCTCAAAGTGTTGGGATTACAGGCTTGAGCCACAGCACCCAGCCTCAGTAAAAGCTTATTTCTTACACTATGCATTCCTCCTGGGTTCACTGGGTGGTTCTGCTCTGTGTCATGCTTAGCCAGGAGCCCAGATGAAAAAGCTCTAACTCCATGCTTCCAGGATTGCCATACAGGAACAAAGAGACATGTCCAAAGTGACTTGCACATTAGATTTTAAAATTTTTGCCTGGAACTGTCATATCTCACTTCTACTAGCATTTCACTGGCCAAGGCATGTAAGAAGGCCACACTAACAGAGAAACAAGGAAGATAATCCTACCATGTTCCCAGGAGGAGGAAGAACTGGAAATATTTTGTGAACAAAGCTGATAACTATCTCTATGGAGTTATTTATTTATTTATTTTGAGACAGGGTCTCAGAGACTCTATTTGCCCAGACTGCAGTCCAGTGGCATGATTAAGATTCACTGCAGCCTTGACCTCCCGAGCTCAAGTGATCCTTCTACCTCAGTTTCTCGAGAAACTGGGACCACAGGCATGCACCACTGGGCCCAGATAATTTTTTAAATTATTTGTATGATGGGGTCTGGCTATGTTGCCCAGGCTGGTTTCTAACTCCTGAATTCAAGCAATCCTCTCATCTTTTTTTTAATTTATTTTTTTTTTAAGATGGGGTTTCAACATATTGGTCAGGCTGGTCTTGAACTCCTGACCTCAGGTGATCCACCCACCTTGGTCTCCCAAAGTGCTAGGATTACAGGTGTGAGCCACTGCACCAGGCCTTTCTTTCTTTCTTTATTTTTTTAAAGACAGGGTTTCACCATGTTGGTTAGGCTGGTCTTGAACTCCCGACCTCAGGTGATCCGCCTGCCTTGGCCTCCAAAGTGCTTGGATTACAAGCGTGAGCCACCACGCCTGGCCCAATCCTCTCATCTTGACCTCCCAAAGTATTGGGATTACAAGCATGAGCCACTGTCCCCGGCCCCTGGAGTAATTTTTTTCTTTATTTTTGAGATGAAGTCTCGCTATGTCCCCCAGGCTGGAGTGCAGTGGCATGATCTCGGCTCACTGCAACCTCTGCCTCCTGGGTTCAAGCGATTCTCCTGCCTCAGCCTCCTGAGTAGCTGGGATTATAGGCACATGCCACCATGCCCAGCTAATTTTTGTGTTTTTAGTAGAGATGGGATTTCACCATGTTGGTCAGGGTGGTCTTGATCCCCTGACCTTGTGATCCACCCGCCTCGGCCTCCCAAAGTGCTGCACTTGCAAGCGTGAGCCACCGCACTCAGCCTGGAGTAATTTTTTTTTTAATGATACACTAATTATCTATTGCCAGTTAGCAAGCAAAAACAATAAATAATTATTATCTCATACCTTCTGTGAGGCAGGAATCCTGGCTCAGCCTAGTTGGTGGTTCTGTTCCTGGTCTCTCTGGAGCCTGCACTCAAGCTCTCTGTCAAAGCTGTGGTTTCCTCAAGGCTGGGAGCATTCCCTCCCAGAGCACTCACATGGCTTTCGAAAGGCCTCAGGTCTTTGCTGAGACACTGGTTCCTCCCCTGTGGGCCTTTCCAAAGCGCAGCCATCAATGTGGCAGCTGATATCCCCTGGGATGACTGATGGGAGGCAGAACATAAGAAGTGCTTAAGATGGAGCCACGGTCTTTTTTTTTCTTAATTTATTATTTATTCATTTTTTAAAAAAAGACCCTTAAAGATTTATTACTGAACCAGCAGAGCATATAAACAAACAAGAGGAAACATTTTTCTCAATAAAACATCTCCCACTCTCCAGATGGGGGTGACATCTTCAGCTTGATATGGTAAGATGGTAGTGCCCTTGATACCTCATGAGCGTGTGTGCCATCTCAGGTACAATTCCATATAGCTCTAGCTTGGTTCTTCTCCAGTGTCTCCTTTTTGGAGTGGTACCTCATTTTATTGCCAGTTTTCATCTGAAATTGCCCTTGGCAACTTCTGCCTGTATATTTCCTGTGTATTTTGCAGTTGGCTGCTGTGTACAAGTTTAATTACCATTGACTTTCTCCCTGCCTGCAGTTAGCTGATACTCTCAATGGCATCTCATCTGAAGCAGAACCAATATTCTGAATAATTTGCTGGATATCATGCCTCCTGGTGAGGCCACAGTGCCAGTCCCGGGATTTAACAACCAGGAGGCTGGAGGCTGATATCTGGTAGGTCTTGGAATGGGTCTGGACATATATTCTGCCCCAGGGCAAGTCCCATAGTCCCTTTTCTTTTATGTGTCGAACTGACATTTTTCCGGCTTGTGTATAATTCTTTCCCATACAACTGTAAGTCAATCTTTCCAATCAAATTGCCTTCCACAAACAAATATTTTATAGAAATTTTTTTTTTTTTTTTTTGCGACGGAGTTTTGCTCTTGTTACCCAGGCTGGAGTGCAATGGCACGATCTCAGCTCACCGCAACCTCCGCCTCCTGGGTTCAGGCAATTCTCCTGCCTCAGCCTCCCGAGTAGCTGAGACTACAGGCACACGCCACCATGCCCAGCTAATTTTTTGTATTTTTAGTAGAAACGGGGTTTCACTATGTTGACCAGGAAGGTCTCGATCTCTTGACCTCGTGATCCATCCGCCTCGGCCTCCCAAAGTGCTGGGATTACAGGCGTGAGCCACCGCGCCCAGCCCTTTTATAGAAATATTAGAGCCCCAGGAGACTGTGGAAACAGAAGAAAATGGAGAAGCCATGCTGTACTTTCCTAATCAGAACATATTTTTTTCTTTTTTCTTTTTTTATTTTTTTTTCCACCTGGATCTTCCAATTTCATCAGAAAATGTTTAACGGTTTTTTTCTCATGTATTCATTTGACCCACATTTTTTTTACTGAGCATCTTCTGTGTTCCAGGTACTAAGCAGGTTCTGCAGATAAACTGGTAGCAACAAGAAGGACATGATCTTTATCTGCAAGGAATTTACAGCCTGAGAAAGGTCACCAGTTCAAAGAGGTAGACTGTCTCCAGGACATGAAGAATCAGTCAGAAGTAGGGTGCAGGTGTCCCGATGCTCTTCAGCTCAAACTTGGAAGTCCTCTCTTTAGTGGGCTCTCGCCCCGGCCTCCTTCTTCTTGTTGTTCTTGCCATCCATTGAATCCTATCATCTCCTTTCAGATCTCAAAGGATTTAAAGAAACCATCAAATCTATAGCCAGTTCTCTCTAGTAAGAATGGAGAATGGCACCTTTGGCCTTTGCCCTCAACAGAGGGACACAAGGATGGGTAAATCGAGTCCCTGTTCTTGGGAGCTTACTTATAGTCTGGAAGATAAATTACAGTTTATTGTGATCAGTATAATAAAAGAAGTAAACTGGAGCTTAGGGCTTCCCAAACTGGGGTATAGATATTAATATGGAAATGAGACAGGACTGGAGGTGATGCATATATATATACATGTATTTTTTTTTTTTTTTGAGACAGAGTCTTACTCTGTTACCCAGGCTGGAATGCAGTGGTGCGATCTCGGCTCACTGCAGCCTCCACCTCCAAGTTCAAGGGATTCTCATGCCTCAGCTTCCCGAATAGTATTACCTCCCAAGCTGGTATTACAGGCACCCGCCACCACACCTGGCTAATTTTTGAATTTTTAGTAGAGACGAGGTTTCACCATGTTGGCCAGGCTGATCTCGAACTCCTGACCTCAAGTGATCTGCCTGCCTCAGCTGCCCAAAGTGCTGGGATTACAGGCATGAGCCACTGCGCCCTGCCCACACAGACTTTTTATAGTAATAATGATATCTAGGCCGGGCGCGGTGGCTCAAGCCTGTAATCCCAGCACTTTGGGAGGCCGAGGCGGGTGGATCACGAGGTCAAGAGATCGAGACCATCCTGGTCAACATGGTGAAACCCCGTCTCTACTAAAAATACAAAAACATTAGTTGGGCATGGTGGCGCGTGCCTGTAATCCCAGCTACTCAGGAGGCTGAGGCAGGAGAATTGCCTGAACCCAGGAGGCGGAGGTTGCGGTGAGCCGAGATCGCGCCATTGCACTCCAACCTGGGTAACAAGAGTGA
>NW_022436943.1:51061339-51061590 GCF_009761245.1 Sapajus apella | reverse complement strand
GGGGGGGGTGGATCACGAGGTCAAGAGATCGAGACCATCCTGGTCAATATGGTGAAACCCCGTCTCTACTAAAAATACAAAAAATTAGCTGGGCATGGTGACGCGTGCCTGTAATCCCAGCGACTCAGGAGGCTGAGGCAGGAGAATTGCCTGAACCCAGGAGGCGGAGGTTGCGGTGAGCCGAGATCGCGCCATTGCACTCCAGCCTGGGTAACAAGAGCGAAACTCCGTCTCAAAAAAAAAAAAAAAAA
>NW_022436943.1:51026748-51061239 GCF_009761245.1 Sapajus apella | reverse complement strand
TAAAAAAAAAAAAAAAAAAAAAATAATAATAATAATAATAATGATATCTGTGTAGTTTTAGTGGCTATAAGGAAAAAATATAATCAGCAACTTAATTTCAGATTAAGATTTTCTATGTGCATTTATTCATTTAACAGATATATATTGATTGTTTCTCCACTTGGCACTGTTCTAGCCAAGGGGTATCTGGCAGTGAACAAACAGCTGAAAAATCTCTGCCCTCGTAGATTTTGCATGGAATTTTTTTTTTTTTTTTTTTTTTTTTTTTTGAGACGGAGTTTCGCTCTTGTTACCCAGGTTGGAGTGCAATGGCGCGATCTCGGCTCACCGCAACCTCCGCCTCCTGGGTTCAGGCAATTCTCCTGCCTCAGCCTCCTGAGTAGCTGGGATTACAGGCACGCGCCACCATGCCCAGCTAATTTTTTGTATTTTTAGTAGAGACGGGGTTTCACCGCGTTGACCAGGATGGTCTCGATCTCTTGACCTTGTGATCCACCCACCTCGGCCTCCCAAAGTGCTGGGATTACAGGCGTGAGCCACCGCGCCCGGCTTTGCATGAAATTTAAATCAAGTATTTAAATGAAAGAGAAAATTCACAGCTATGAAGAAGGAGGAGAGGGAAGCAGGCAGGAGCCAGCTCTGCTGCTTACTTGATGGGTGACTTCAGATCAGTTTCTTAACCTCCTGGTGCCCCTGTTTCCTTGTCTGTAGCACAGGGATAATGATGGTTTCTATCTCACTAGGGTTGCTATGATCGCTAAGTGAGTGCTTGGAGCACAGTAAGCTCCACATCAGTGTTTGTTAATTTTTAAAAAATTGTCCTTTGGACTCGAGTACACGTGAACATCCTGCATCCTGCAGGATTGCTGCACAGCTACATACATGCCATGATGGTTTGTTGTCTCCATCCTCACTCATCGCCTACATCAAGCATTTCTTCCCGGTGTTATCCCTCAATGTTTGTTTTGTCTTGTTTTGTTTTTTTGAGATGAAGTTTTGCTCTTGTTGCCCAGGCTGGAGTGCAATGGCACAATCTCAGCTCACTGCAATCTCCACCTCCCAGATTCAAGCAATTCTCCTGCCTCAGCCTCCCGAGCATCTGGGATTACAGGCATACGCCACCACGCTCAGCTTATTTTGTATTTTTAGTAGAGACGGGGTTTGTCCATGTTGTTCAGGCTGGTATCAAACTCCTGACTTCAGGTGATCCACCCATCTTGGTCTCCCAAAGCGCTGGGATTACAGGCGTGAGCCATCGCACCTGGCCCGTTTGTTAATTTCTTAAAAGTACAAGATAAAAATTGTGAAGATGAAGCAACAATTCGCTTGGAAACTTGGCCCAGGACATCTTCACAAGTGCCTGGAGAACTTGCTCAGATGCATCTTCCCCAGGCTCCACCCTAGAGATTCCGACTTAGTAGATTTGGGGCAGGTTTCAGGTGTTAACATCCTACTTTTCCCCGGGCTTCCCTGACAGTGATGCATTAACAGCTATTTTATGGTTCAGATAATGACTCCTCCAGGGCAGAGCTAGGATAGCCAGATGCCTTCCTCAAGACTGTGCCACTTTGAAGGACAAACAACAGCTAAATACTTGGGTTCAGAAAGAGGTGTCAGGCAGAAGGAAAAGGTGCAAAGAGTCCGGAGAGAACGGTTTGTTCATGAAACTGACAGACGTTTACCGTGATTAGAGTGTCTGGTATGTGAGGCTGTTAGTTGCCTCTGATTTGGGGATATCTTGTGACTTGTTCCCTGCCTGAAAATGCTGAATCAAGCTTAATGGAAATCTGCCAACAAGGAAGAGTGTTTGGAAATTTTGAGTAGTTTTCATTTTAGGTCTTAAGTTATTGCACTCAGAACCTCAAAGCAACTGCTATGAGAAAAACCAATTCCAAGGGGATTTTGTATAGAAAACTGCAGGTCACCAATGAATTCTCTTTCAGCAGCAGCCCCCACCCCCACCCCAGTGATTTCAGAGGAGAAGGAAAGTGTAATGGGTCTGTTAACCTTAACTCCTTAAAGAAAACAGTAGTTTTTTTTATCAGCAACATGGAAAAAAAAAAAAAGAAAAAGAAAACGGCAGTTACTCCTCAATGGCCGTATGTGTTTTCTGGAAGCTTGGCTAGGAAGCAGTCTAAAGGAATCATTTTCCCAAGGGTTGCTTTCACAACCCTATACTGTGGTGGAGAGGATGCACCCTGGAATCCAAAGAAGGTAGGTTGGAATTCTGACTCCACCTTCAATCAGCTGCATGACTCTTGACAAACTACTTTGTTGCTTCAGCCGTCAGTATTCTCTGTACAATGAGAACCATAAAAAGAATGGGCGAGGTGGGTGCGGTGGCTCACGCCTGTAATCCCAGCACTTGGGGAAGTGCAGGCGGGCGGATCACCTGAAGTCAGGAGTTGGAGACCAGCCTGGCCAACGTGGAGAAACCCTGTTTCTACTAAAAATGCAGAATTAGCCGGGCGTGGTGGTGCATTCCTGTAATCCCAGCTGCTTGGGAGGCTGAGGCAGGAGAATCACTTGAACCGGGGAGGCAGAGGTTGCGGTGAGCTGAGATCATTCCACTGCACTCCAGCCTGGGCAACAAGAGCCAGATTCTGTCTCAAAAAGTAAAAAAAAAAAAAGAATGGGTGAGATCATGTGTGTGAAGGGCTTGGCACACTGCTTGGCGCACAGTGTTCATGAAGTGACAACATACTGTTAATTTTTCACCAAAAAAAGTGAACTGACATCCAGAAACTAAAAAGAGGAAGGCACAGGCGCCACTGGCAATGAGGAACCTTTTGGCCTGGGACCTCTCGAAAAAAAACAAAAAATCGGAAGGGTGTGTGGCTAACAGAGGACATTTGACTAAGGACTGAAACGTTAGTTCAACTTTCAGAGGAACCCTAATGGCCTTGCACCCTATAAGCAGAGAAGAATGACATGCTTGGATGGGTGACGGAGCTTGAAGTGAGAAGGGGCTTCTTTACTTTTGAATGCATGCCCATGCACACACATGCATTCACACACGGCTTCCCATAATCTGTCATTCAAGGCCAGAAAGTGGGAGGAAGAAAGAAGAGGCAGCAAGGGTGGGTGGGGAGCAGGAAGAGAAAGCCATGTCCAAAAAAAAGGGAAGGAAATGGGGCTGGGAGTGGTTGGCTGCATAGAGGGCTGGAAGGAGAAAATAAAACTGGCTTCCAGTGGACGGAGGTGATCGCCCTCATTGCCCTCATTTAGATTTATCCCTGTGAATGGGTTTTACCTGGATTATGGAGTGCCTGCTGTGTGTACTTGCTGGTTTAGCACTGGGAGTCGAGTTGATCTATGCTATAAATCTAGCCTTGGAGGTGCTTACCCACCTGTAATGGGCTGAATAGTGGTCCCCCAAGTTCATGTTCATCTGGGACCTCAGAACGTGACCTTGTTTGGAAATAGAGTCTTTGCAGCTGTAATTATTTAGTTAAAATGAGATCACACTGGAGTAGGGTGAACCTTAAATCCAATGATAGATTTAAATCCTTAAATCCAGGCTGGGCGTGGTGGCTCACATCTATAATCCCAGCACCTTCGGAGGCTGAGGCAGGTGGATCACTTGAGGTCAGGAGTTCGAGACCAGACTGGCCAACATAGTGACACCCCATCTCTACTAAAACAAAAATTAGTTGGGTGTGGTAGCTCACGCCTGTGGTCTCAGCTACTCGACAACCTGAAGCATGAGAATTGCTTGAACCAGGGAGGTGGAGGTTGCAGCGAGCTGAGGTCATGCCATTGCACTCCAGCCTAGGTGACGGAGTGACAGAGTGAGACTCTGTCTCAAAAAACAAAACAAAACAAAACAAAAAAAAAAACTGAAGGACATACAGAGATACATACACATGGAGGGGAGGAGGCTGTATGAAGTCAGAGGCAGAGATTGTAGAGATGCATTTACTAGCCAAGGAACGCTAAGGAATGCCAGCATCTACTAGAAGCTGGGAAAGGCAGGGAATGGCTTTACCCTAGAAACTTCAGAGGCAGTTCAACCCTGCTGACACCTTGATTTAAAAATTCTAGTTTCTAGAACTGTGAAGAGAAATTTTTATTCTTATAAGCCACACAATTCATCATAATCTGTTTTGGCAATCCTAGGAAACTAATATACCATCATAAGAGAAAAACAAGCCAGGCATGGCGGCTCACATCTGTAATCCCAGCAGTTTGGGGGACCGACGCAGGAAAACTGCTTGAGCCGAGGAGTTCGAGACCAGCCTGAGCAACAGAGGGAGACCCCAGATTCTACAAAAAATTTAGAAAGAAGCCAGGTGTAATAAATAGCACACACTTGTAGTGCTGGCTATTTTGGAGGCTGAGGTGGGAGGATTATTTGAGCCTGGGAAATCCAGGCTGCAGTGAGACAATGATTGTGCCACTGCGCTTCAGCCTGGGTGACAGTGAGACCCTGTCTCAAATAAATAAATAAATAAATAAATAGACAGGGTTTCACCACATTGGCCAGGATGGCCTCCATCTCTTGACCTTGTCATCTGCCTGCTTCGGCCTCCCAAAGTGCTGGGATTACAGGTGTGAGTCATTGTGGCCAATATGGTGAAACCCCATCTCTATGAAAAAGACAAAAATTAGCCAGGCATGGTGGAAACAAACAAACAAAAAACAGAAAATAGGCTCTCCTCACTTTACAAGGCACTGTATTCATGGAAACTCATTTGTATCAGACCCGTGTCCTCACTTTTCGTGGTTCCATGGTAACCAAGGTCAAGCCTCAGTTAACGTGAAATATACCATCACATTGAGAAAAAAAGAAAAAAAACCCATAGAACCATACAAAGTAAGGACTGCCTGTGTACACATGTGCACACACACATGAAAAAGCACAGTCTGTAATGCATCAGAAAGTTAATGAAGTGCAGTGCAAGGTGACTGTGAGAAGACAGAGATGCAGAAGGAACTGGGGTGAGTTGGGAAGGGCTACCCGGCACAAGCTCGTTTTGATCAGAGGTTTTTTTTTTTTTTTTTTTGGAGACGGGGTTTCACTCTTGTTACCCAGGCTGGAGTGCAATGGCGCGATCTCGGCTCACTGCAACCTCCGCCTCCTGGGTTCAGGCAATTCTCCTGCCTCAGCCTCCTGAGTAGCTGGGATTACAGGCATGCGCCACCATGCCCAGCTAATGTTTTGTATTTTTAGTAGAGACGGAGTTTCACCATGTTGACCAGGATGATCTCGATCTCTTGACCTTGTGATCCACCCGCCTCGGCCTCCCAAAGTGCTGGGATTACAGGCTTGAGCCACCGCGCCTGGCTGATCAGAGTTTTAAAAGGTTGGAAGAACCTGGGCTGTCAGAAAAGTCACAGGGGAATGTTGGGTGTTATTTTCTTTCAGGGTTCTGATGCCTCCTCTACCACTAACTTTCTGGGCCATCTTCACCTGCTTGCACCTGTTTTCTCTTCTGTGGAAAGGTGATCATACATCCCGATTTTCCTGGAAACACCTAGACCCGATCATCCACAGGAGCCACTTGGACTCTCAAAGGTGGCCTGGTTTTTCTTTAATTTTCTTTTCTTCTTAAACGTTTTTCTCTTTTCTTTACTTCTCAGAACATACCACTTTAGGTGGCTTGGTTTGTATTAAAAACATTGGGATTGTCTTTACGTTTTACATTATTTATTTACTTTTTTGAGACAGAGTCTTGCTCTGTCACTACTGCAGTGGTTCAATTGGCTCACTGCAACCTCCAGCTCCTGGGTTCAAGCAATTCTCATGCCTCAGCCACCCGAGTAGCTGGGATTACAGGTGTGAGGCACTGCGCCTGGCCTACTTTTTACTTTTCAATATGAAACTATAACTGGTCAGGCGCGGTGGCTCACGCTTGTAATCCCAGTACTTTGGGAGGCCGAGGTGGGTGGATCACTTGAGGCCAGGAGTTCCAGACCAGCTTGGCCAACATGGTGAAACCCTGTCCCTTAAAAAAAAAAAAGAAAAAAAAAAAAAAAAGAAAAAAAAAAAAAGAAATTATAACATTATATTAAATATGCATTTCAAATGACAATTTCCCTGGGGATTCTGATATTCAGCTATCCTGTGGTGGGACGTTCCCTGAATAGAGACCCACTTGACTGGTGTGTCACTGAGTCATTTCCAGGCCATTTAGCCTAAGGTTTTAGAGCAAGGACTCGAGTCAGATAGAGCTGGGATTATACCTAAAGACCACCACTGGTAGCTATGTGACCTTGACATTCATTTACAACTGCCCCTTCCCCATTTTGGAGGCAGATAGCAATACACAGTCTGTAGAATTGTTCAGATGATTAGAAGGTATACAAAATCCTTAGCACAAAACCTTTCGTAAAGTAATGATTTCTTCAATGGCAGTTTTGGTCGGGCCGGGAGGCTCACGCCTGTAGTCCCAGCACTTTGGGAGGCTGAGGCCGGTAGATCATATGCAATCAGGAGTTTGAGAGCACCCTGGCCAACATGGTGAAACCCTGTCTCTACTAAAAGTACAAAAATTAGCCGGGCATGGTGGGAGGTGCCTATAATCCCAGCTATCGGGAGGCTGAGGCACGAGAATTGGTTCAACCCGGGAGGTGGAGGTGAGTTGAGATCATGCCAGTGCACTCCAACCTGGCAATAGAGGGAGACTCTGTCTCAAAAAAAAAAAGGTAGTTTTTTAAAAAATCTGAGAATTCTGTTTAAACTTCACAGAGTTTATTTGGGTTTGATACTTCGAGACTGTAAGAGTGGAGACACTACAGAGTGCAGACCAGCTTATCAGCTGTGTTGTGGGTGGGGGCTAAACTCCAGTACAGACTACCCCAAATGTAGATAATGGGAGAACGGAAGACACAGCTGCCCAGGATTGGGTTGTATGTACACCTTGTTATGACTTTCAGCGTTTCTGTCTCTGTGGCATTTTTTTTTTAAGGTTGTTCCCTCAGAGCAAGACAGCATGAAATTACGGGGAAAATTTAAAGAATGCTTCATCCCTCATGGCTTTTTAGTTGTAAGAAACAGAAACTCCTACTGGCTAATTTAGTCCTAAGAGGAATTTTCTAGAAAGGTGTTGGAGAGCTCCAGAATTGATAGAGATAGGAAAGCCGGGGTTGAGACAGCTTTGGCTCAGGCAATGCCACGTGTTTGGAGAGCTGAATGACTCAGTCACTCCACAGACAGCCACCAGAAGAGATGTGCTCTGCCCGGGATCATTCCAGCTAAGATTCAAAGTCCGGCTGGGTGTAATGACCCACGCCTGTCATCCTAGCACTCCAGGAGGCTGAGGTGGGCGGATGACAAGGCCAAGAGATCGAGACCATCCTGGCCAACATGGTGAAACCTTGTGTCTACTAAAAATACAAAAATTAGCCAGGCATGGTGGCACATGCCTGTTGTCCCAGCTACCCAGGAGGCTGAGGCAGGAGAATTGCTTAAACTTGGGAGACAGAGGTTATAGTGAGCTGAGATCGCACCACTGCACTCCAGCCTGGCAACAAAGCGAGACTCTGTTTCAAAAAATTAAATAAATAAAAGATTCAAAGTCCTGAGAGAAAGAGTCTGTTCTGTCTTCTCTGGGCTTCTCTGTGGCTCGAAGCGGGCAGGCACTTCCTTAGGTCGACAAAGACCACCCACATTTGGTAAGAAAAAATTCCAGGTCAGGCCTGGTGACTTACGCTTGTAATCCCAGCACTTTGGAAGGCCAAGGCAGGAGAATCTCTTGAGTCCACGAGTTCGAGTTCAAGACCAGCCTGGGCCACATGGTGAGACCCTGCCTTTATTAATTTTTTTTTTTTAAATCAGAAATTTCTGCTCATAAAATTTTTTTTTAATTTAAAAAGAATATATATAGTCCAGGCGCGGTGGCTCACGCCTGTAATCCCAGCACTTTGGGAGGCCGAAGTGGGCAGATCATGAGGTCATGAGATCGAGACCATCCTGGTCAACATGGTGAAACCCTGTCTCTACTAAAAAATACAAAAAAATTAGCTAGGCTTGGTGGCGTGCGCCTGTAATCCCAGCTACTTGGGAGGCTGAGGCAGGAGAATTGCTTGAACCAGAGAGGTGGAGGTTGCAATGAGCCAATGTCGCACCACTGCACTCCGGCCTGGCGCCTGGTGACAGAGCTAGACCCTGTCTCAAAAAAAAAAAAAATGTATATATATATATATATATATATATATATATATTTAAGACAGGGTCTCATTCTGTCATCCAGGCTGGAGTGCCATGGCACAATCTCAGCCCACTGTAACCTCTGCCTCCTGGGTTCAAGTGATTCTCGTGCCTCAGTCTCCCAGATATCTGTGATTACAGGTGTGTGATACCACACCAGCTAAAAATTTTGTATTTTTAGTAGAGATGGGATTTTACCATGTTGGCCAGGCTGCTCTCGCTGACCCACTCGTCTCCGCCTCTTGAAGTACTAGAATCACAAGTGTGACTCACCGCGCCTGGCCAAAAATAAATTAAAAAAAAAAATTCCAAAAAAAGATGGGGGTGCATTACCCAAAGAGGAGGAAAGAGCACTGAGCAGTCCCAAGGCCATAAAGGCTCCCTGGAAGTGAACTTGAGCTGCTGTCCCAACCTACTCCTGAATGCCTGTGTCCTCTGTGTACAGACAGGGGTTGCTCCCACTCCCGTCTGGACCTCAGCTTTTTCACCTGTAAAATGAGGCAGTCCACTCACGTGACATTAGCAGTCTTTCCATCCAGATTGTTCTCTGGACTCCGGCAACTCCCACGGCTCTGATCTCTCATTTCCTTGCATTTAGACTCCAAACCTCCTGCCACCAAGGTCACAAATGGAGATTGAGACATCGAGGCCAGCTTCCGAAGGGCAGACCACTGGCAGGAGGCCCTCTGGCAAAAGCCCATAGGCATGCAGCAGGCATTCCATAGCAGTGCCCACATTTATGCTGGGGAAGGCAGCAGTCCCGGTGCCTGGGAGGGAGATTATTTGTGTGGTGAGGGAAATGACAGCCTGGTTTGTTAAGAAGAGAGAGGGCCCTGCCAGGCTCCTGGAAAAACAACCTCAGGATCCGTGTCTGGCCTGAGTGGACCTGGTGAAGGTTCATGAGGCTGAGGCGCAAAGATGGGGTTTCTGTCCCCTCTGAGCTCATCACACCACAGTGCTATTAGATCTCGAGGAGGCCCCCCACCTTGGGGAATGTTTCTTCAGTGCCTCATCTGGGAGCCTTCCAGAGTCGCACAGGGCACCTTGTTAAAAGTTTGTTGAAGCCGGGCGCGGTGGCTCAAGCCTGTAATCCCAGCACTTTGGGAGGCCGAGGCGGGTGGATCACAAGGTCAAGAGATCGAGACCATCCTGGTCAACATGGTGAAACCCCGTCTCTACTAAAAATACAAAACATTAGCTGGGCATGGTGGTGCGTGCCTGTAATCCCAGCTACTAAGGAGGCTGAGGCAGGAGAATTGCCTGAACCCAGGAGGCGGAGGTTGCGGTGAGCCGAGATCGCGCCATTGCACTCCAGCCTGGGTAACAAGAGCGAAACTCCATCTCTAAAAAAAAAAAAAAAAAAAAAAAAAGTTTGTTGAAGCAGCTGAAGCAGCCTTAAAACATGTTGGGCCATCATGGATTTTTCAGCTTAGTGGTAAGAGATGGCAGATGACTCAGGCTGGGTATCAGAGCTGACCCAGCTTGAATCCCAGCTCTTTCACTTTTCTGCTGGGGGGGACCTTGTGCAATTTACTTAATTTCTCAGTCTTTTTTCTCATCTGTCAAATGTACATAATCATAG
The DNA here is from genome assembly GCF_009761245.1 of Sapajus apella. Taxonomy (NCBI): domain Eukaryota; kingdom Metazoa; phylum Chordata; class Mammalia; order Primates; family Cebidae; genus Sapajus; species Sapajus apella. The sequence continues at coordinate 51,051,505 of NW_022436943.1, read as the reverse complement.
TTACCTATTCATGTGGTTGTCATGAAGATTCAATGAGAAGTGTTTTTTGTTTTTTTGTTTATCTGTTTTTTGAGATGGAGTCTTGCTTTGTCGACAGGCTGGAGTGCAGTGGTATGATCTCGGCTCACTGCAACCCCCACCTCCCGGGTTCAAGCAATTCTCCTGCCTCAGCCTCCGGAGTAGTAGGGACTACAGGTGCATGCCACCACGCTTGGCTAATTTTTGTATTTTTAGAAGAGATGAGGTTTCACCATGTTGGCCAGGATGGTCTCGATCTCTTGACCTCGCGATCTGCCTGCCTCAGCCTCCCAAGGTGTTGGGATTACAGGTGTGAGCCACAGTGCCCAGCTGAAAAGTGTTTTACACAGTTCTAGGCACATAGAAAACACTCTATAAATGTTAGTGTTATTATTCTTTTTGCTTACTTGTTGTTTTAAGTCTCAGTCTTACTCTGTCACTCAGCTGGAGTGCAGTGGTGTGATCATAGCTCATTGCATCCTTGACTGCCTGGGCTCAAATATTCCTCCCATCTCAGCCTCCTGAGTAGCTGGAACTACAGGCGCAACACCATTCCTTGCTAAGTTTTGTATTTTCTGCAGTGATAGGGTCTTGCTATGTTGCCCAGGTTGGCCTCAAACTCCTAGGATCGAGTGATAATCCTGCCTCAGCCTCCCAAAGTGCTGGGATCACAGGTGTGAGTCACTGCATCTAGCCTTATTATTCTTGTTATTACTGTTTTGTCTCAACTGGAAAGACTTGAACATTACCTGGTCTGGGCTTACTGACCCATGCTACAGGCAGGATACTGAGGCCTGGAGGGACATAATGGCAGTGTAGAAATTCCAGTGCTCAGTCACATCTGTAATCCCAGCACTTTGGGAGGCTGAGGCTGGTAGATCACCTGAGGTCAGGACTTCGAGACCAGCCTAGCCAACATGGCAAAACCTCTTCTTTACTAAAAATACAAAAAGTAGCCTGTCGTGGCGGCAGATTCCTGTCATCCCAGTTACTTGGGAGGCCGAGGTAGAAGAATCGATTGAGCCTGGGAGGAGGAGGCTGCAGTGAGCCAAGACTGCGCCACTGCAGTCCAGCCTGGGTGACAGAGCCAGAGTCCATCTCAAAAAGAAAAAAAAGAAAGAAAATCCAGTGTCCTAACATTCAGCACCATGACTTTGCCCCCACCGCCCCCCCGCCTTTTCTTTTTTTGAGACTAAATCTTTCTCTGTCGCCCAGGCCAGAGTGTAGTGGCACGATCTCGGCTCACTGCAACATCTGCCTCCCGGGTTCAAGCGATTCTCCTGCCTCATCCTCCTGAGTAGCTGGGATTACAGGCCCATGCCACCTCGCCCAGCTAGTTTTGTATTTTAGTAGAGACAGTGTTTCACCATGTTGGCCAGGCTGATATCAAACTCCTGACATCAAATGATCTGCCTTGGCCTCTTGAAGTGCCGGGATTATAGGTGTGAGCCACCAAGGCTGACCTACTTTCCCCTTGACTATGGGGATGGTGCCACCTTGACCACAGGACCCAGACAGTCCTGGTGGAATCAATGTGACCTTCTCCAGGGTGAGGTTTGTGTGTATTTTTTTTTTAGAGACAGAGTTTTGTTCTGTCACTGAGGCTAGAATGCAATGGAACCATCTCAGCTCACTCAAACTTTTGCCTCCTAGATTCCAGTGATTCTCCTGCCTCAGCCTCCCGAGTAGCTGGAATTACAGACGTGCACCACCACACCTGGCTAATTTTTTAATATTTTTGGTAGAGAAGAGTTTCCATTATGTTGACCAGACCGATCTCAAACTCCTGACTTCAAGTGATCCGCCCGCCTCGGCCTCCCAAAGTGCTGGGATTACAGGCGTGAGCCACCCCACCCGGCCTGTAGAGTTTGTCTTTAGACAACAGTACAAACTCTTCATGAGGGACCTGGATGATTTGGCTTGGGCCCACCTGTGGGTCTCCCCCAGGGGTGGAAATTCCCTTGTCCTTTCTGCTGCTTCCATTCTGGTTTGCTCTCCATTTCCTGAGCATGTCTCCTCTGTTTCATAGCAGGATGTCTGGCTTACCTAACTCCTACCCCCTCTCCATGTCTTGGCTGAGAACCTTCCTGGAACTTCTAGACTGTCAGACGCCCCCACAGACTCTGTACTTCCTCACCCCTCTGCTTTATGCCTTTGCACCTGTTCAGGTAATTATTTACGTAAATGCTTGTATCATGCCAGTCTTCTCCACTAGACTGTTGAATCTGTTTCTTCCATCCTGGTGCCTTCTTTGTTTATTGGAGGTGCCCCATAAATATTTGCTGACTGTGCCAGTCTGGGTGTGAGGATAAGACCTGGTATGAACTTGTAAATTGGGGGAATTTGAAAGTTTCATCTCAGTAGAAAGGCAAGTACGCATCCTGCATCTCAGAAGACCTGAGGTCTTACTTTGCTTTGATATCAGGTAGGATTGAACCACAGCCCGAGGTCGTAAACTAATTCAGCCAAAAGCCAGGAGAGGGATCTCAGGAAGATTGCATCTTCTCCAGGGGCTTCATCTAGAAAGAGAATGCTGATTGTCTCCAACTCTGAGTCATGGTCCCATATCTTAAGCCTCAAGCAAACAGCCGGGTACAAACTCCTTTGGACATAAACGTGTCACCAGTTTTTTTTTCTGGCCATGGATCTCAACACCTGAGCACATTGACTGTATTTGTTCAACAATGTGCCTATCAGGGTCGGTGGCTCATGCCTGTAATCCCAGCACTTTGGGAGGCTGAGGCAAGCAGATCATGAGGTCAGGAGATCAAGACCATCCTGGCCAACATGGTGAAACCCCGTCTCTACTCAAAACACAAAAATTGGCTGGGCGTGGTGGTGAGTGCCTGAAATCCCAAGTACGCGGGAGGCTGAGGGAGGAGAATTGCTTGAACCAGGGAATTGGAGGTTGCAGTGAGCCAAGATCATGCCACTGCACTCCAGTCTGGCAACAGAGTGAGATCCAGCCTATTTTGGGAGGCTGAGGAGAGCGGATCACGAGGTCAGGAGATTGAGACCATCCTGGCTAACACGGTGAAAACCCATCTCTACTAAAAATGCACACACACAAAAAATTAGCTGGACATGGTGGCACATGCCTGTAGTCCCAGATACTTGGGAAGCTGAGGCAGGATAATCGCTTGAACCCATGAAGGGGAGGTTGCAGTGAGCCGAGATCGCGCCACTGCACCCCAGACTGGGCAACAGAGCAAGACTTGGTCTCAAAAATTAAAATTAAAATTAAAATTAAAAAAATAAATAAATAATGTAATTGGGTCCATTCTATGTACCCAGTCTGTGCTAAGCATGGGCGATATCATGACATATAAGCAAGTAGCTCCAATTCTAATGGGGAAGCAAGAGGAGGAAATAGGCAATTTCAATATGGTGTGGGTGAAGAAGTGGAGAAGCCCGGTGACAAGGAATCAGAAAGCCCTAGGGATGAATCTTCATACTGCATTATTATATGACATTGAGAGCGTTACCTGCTGTCTCTAAATCTCAGTACCCTGAAGTACACAAGGAGGAAGTGTAATTTTCTAAGGGGTTGTTGGTAAAGAAAATAAAACATGAGCCAGGCATGGTGGCTCACGCCTGTAATCCCAGCACTTTGGGAGGCTGAGGCGGGCAGATCACCTAAGGTCAGGAGTTCGAGACCAGCCTGGCTAACATGGTGAAACCCCTTTTCTACTAAAAATACAAAAAATTAGCCGGGCCTGGCAGTGTGCCTGTAATCCCAGCTACTTGGAAGGCTGAGGCAGGAGAATTGCTTGAACCTGAGAGGTGGAGATTGCAGTGAGCCGAGATCGCACCACTGCACTCCAGCTTGGGCAAGAAGAGCAAAACTCCATTTCAAAAAAAAAAAAAAAGAAGTAAAGAAAGAAAGAAAAAAGGAAATAAATTGCCTCTATAAGGTTGTAGCCTAGATGAGAGTAGGTGATGTGTCAGGAGATGAGGCAGGACAGGTAATGTAGGGGCAGATCTTGAACAAGTAGGAAGGTAATGGTACTTTATAATCAGGGAAAAGATGCTGCAGAAAGCCCCAGGCACAAGATGATGGTAGGCAGCAAGAGAGCAGGAGCAATGGGCCAGGGGATGTGTGGACAGAGCCTGGAGGTGTTTCGGAGGCAAAACCTAAAGGACTTGGTGTTACATTAGAAAGGGAGGGTGATCAAGACCAGCGTGGCCAACATGGCGAAACCCTGTTTCTACTAAAAATACAAAAATTAGCCTGGCATGGTGGCGGGTGCCTGTAATCCCAGCTACTCTGGAGGCTGAGGCAGGAGAATCACTTGAACCAGGGAGGCAGAGGTTGCAGTGAGTCGAGACTGTGCCTTGCACTCCAACCTGCGTGACAGAGCAAGACTGCATCTCAAAAAAAAAAAGACAAGAAAGGGAAGGTGAGGCCGGGCATAGTGGCTCATGCCTGGCATCTCCACACTTTGGGAGGCCAAGGCAAGTGGATTGCTTGAGCCCAGAAATTTGAGATCAAACTGGGCAACATCGTGAAACCCCACCTCGATCAAAATTTTAAAATTAGGTGGGCATCTGTAGTTCCAGCTACCCGGAGGGCTGAGGTGGGAGGATCACCTGAGCCCAGGAGGTTGAGGCTGCAGTGAGCTGCAATCATGCCACTGCACTTCAGCCGCGGTGGCAGAGTGAGACATTATCAAAATGAATGAATGAAGGAAGGAAGGAAGAGAGGAAGGAAGGGACGGAGGGAGGAAGGGAGGGAGGGAAGGAGGGAAGGAGGAAGAGGAGAAAGAGGGAAAGAAATTCTCATTTACTAAACCTGTGCTGGACCACTTCTCGTATCTTATCTCATTTAATTCTCTCAAAAGCCCTGGCGTAGAGGTCTGGCTCCCACACTCTTCTGGCAACTCCTTGATTTGTTTGCCGGCTGTGGATGAGGAAAGTCAGGCTCAGAGCAGCAACCCTGGGTCAGGCAGCTTTTGGGGGCACAGCCAGATTGAAACTCAAGTCTGTGGGACCTCAGAAGCCACGTGCCATCTTCCTTGACATTCCTTCCTAAACCTATTCCTTTCTCCCCTTCCCCTGTGGAACTTTCTTTTTTTAAGAGATGGGGTTTCACTTTGGCACACAGGCTAGAAAGCAGTGGTGCAGTCATAGCTGTCTGCCTCCTCAAATACCTGGACACAAGGGATCCTCTTGCACATGCATCACCCAGCACATTTTAAATATTTTGTAGAGACAGGATCTCACCATCTTGCCCAAGTTGGTCTTGAACTCCCGGGCTCAAGTAATCCTCCCACCTTGGCCTCCCAAAGTGCTGGGATGGCAAGATCTAGCCACCATACCAGGCCTAATTGTGGAACTGTTTTTTTTTTTTTTTTTTTTTTTTGAGATGGAGTCTCACTCTGTTGCCCAGGCTGGAGTGCAATGGGGGATCTCTGTTCACCGTAACCTCCACCTCCTGTGTTCAAGCAATTGTCCTGCCTCAGCCCCCCGAGTAGCTGGGACTACAGGCGCATGCCACCATGCCCAGCTAATTTTTGTGTATTTAGTAGAGATGGGGTTTCACTATGTTGGCCAGGCTGATCTCAAACTCCTGACCTTGTGATCTGCCTGCCTTGGCCTCCCAAAGTGCTGGGATTACAAGCCTCAGCCACTGCGCCCGGCCCTACTTGTGGAAATTTAAAAGAAAAAAACTGGGCTGGGCGTGGTGGCTCACGCTTGTAATCCAAGCACTTTGGAGGCCAAGGTGGGTGGATCACCTGAGGTCGGAAGTTCAAGATCAGCCTGACCAACATGGTGAAACCCCGTCTTTATTAAAAAAAAAAAAAAAAGAGAAAAAAATGAAATCCTAGGTCCCACTTTCTAAACATTCTGGTTTAGCAGTTCTTAGGTGGAATTTGGAAACCTCTATTTTACAAAAGGTAATTCCAAAAACCAGGTTTCTAAAGCGTATGGGCTACATTCTATGTAGCTCTCAGGAGCTTAGCACCACAATTGCCCACAGAGTCAACACAAAGAACATCTGTTCCTTTTTGCATGCCCATCTTTTCTTTTTAGAACTTGTCCTTCACCTGCCTGATGGTGCTACCAGCCGCAGGGCTCCAAAACTCCCACAGGAGAGGGGTGAGATACAACTGATCCACTGGCCTCAGAGCGGGCACACGACTGCGGGAGACGATTGGAATTCTGTCCAAGTCTTTTGCCTTGGAGGGCAAGAGGGGCCCTATCTTTGAGAAGCTTGTGTAAGCCTCCAACGGCTGGCAGCCATCTTTGCCCCAGGTGGAGACAGATCCTGACTGAGATGAAACTCTAGAGACAGGCTATTGTGTAAGGCCCTAGATTGAGTCATTCCTGCTTTTTCAGTTATATAAACTAAAATACTTTTTTTTTTTTTTTTTTTTGCCCATTTAAGATGAGTTTCTGTCATTTGTCACCAGGAGATCCTGACTGATAGATTCGGAGAAGCTACTGCTGAGGCTTTTGCTGTCTGGAATGAGGTAGGTAGACATGGGGGAAGAGATTTGGCATGACCAAGGATGCAGCATGGGACTGACAGCACCAGCATGTAGAAACTTAAACTAACTGCCGGGCGTGGTGGCTCACGCCTGTAATCCCAGAATTTTGGGAGGCCAAGGCGGGTGGATCATGAGGCCAAGGGATCTTGGCCAACATGGTAAAACCCCGTCTCTACTGAAAATACAAAAATTAGCTGGGTGTGGTGGCGTGCACCTCTAGTCCCAACAGAGGCTGAGGCAGGAGAATCGCTTGAACCTTGGAGGTGGAGGCTGCAGTGAGCTGAGATCACACCACCTCACTCCAGCCTGGTGACAGAGCAAGGATGTCTCAAAAAAGAAAAGAAAGAAAAGAAAAGAAAAGAAAAAAAAGAAAAGAAAAGAAAAGAAAAGAAAAGAAAAGAAAAGAAAAGAAAAAAAAAAAGAAAAGAAAAGAAAAGAAAAGAGAAAAGAAAAGAAAAGAAAAGAAAAGAAAGAAAAGAAAAGGAAAAGAAAAGAAAAGAAAAGAAAGAAACTTAAACTATATGGAAATACATGCATGTATCCATTCATTTGTTTATAGGCGAATTCATTTTCAAAACAATTTTAGATAATGGACATCCCTCCGGGTCTTCAGGATATAATTATGAAAGAGAAAGACGCAGTCTTTGTCCACAAGGAATCTAGCAATAGAGAAAGAGAATTAAGCGGGTTATTTACACACAAGAGCACATGAACCTGTGCTATGATACAGGAAGAGAGTCCAGAGAAGGAGACCTGGCCTGGCCTTTGAAGCTCCTACCTGGAAGAATCCAGACCTGGCGGGAGGCTGTCTTCGGGAATGCATCCTTCCTCACCTCTGTTCCACGCACAGCTGAGCGCTCCAGGCACTGAACAGACGAAGATGGAAACTGCCCTGGAGATGGCTACATCTGGCTACACCGTCTCCTTCGCTCCTCTGTCTTCAGTTCTCCCTCTCAGCTCTGTCCCATCAGCATCTAAGCGAATTATCTCTTCTACCTTTGATAACATAAAATGAAATTTGAATCAATCAAATCAAGTCAAATAAAAATCTTTGACCTCACTTGATATATTCATCTCTTTTATTTTATTTTATTTTTTGAGATGGAGTCTCACTCTGTCATCCAGACTGGAGTGCAATGGCGGGATCTTGGCTCACTGCAACCTCTGCCTCCTGGGTTCAAGTAATTCTCCTGCCTCAGCCTCCCAAGTAGCTGGGATTATAGGTGCCCGCCACCACTCCCAGCTAATTCTTTTTTGTATTTTCAGTAGAGACAGGGTTTCACCAGGTTGGCCATGCTGATCTTGAACTCCTGACCTCAGGTGATCCACCCGCCTCAGCCTCCCAAAGTGCTGGGATGACAGGCCCGGCCAGTATTCATCTCTTTTTTTCTCTTCTCAGCTAAGTCTCTTGAAAGGTGGTCGAGAACTTTGTTTTACTTCCTCTGCTAATCATGCTCCAACATCCATCACCCCATCAAAATGGGTCTTTCTTTGGCCATTCATCAAAAGATCATTGAGTCACTATTAGATGCTGGGCACTTACGTCGGCACTGAAGATTCATTGTTAAACAAGACTGATGGTGGGTCTGTACCTCAAGGAGTTGATTTAAGAGGTAGGATGAGCAATTTTCTCAAAAAGTGTGCAGTATTATCTCAGGCACTCCCATTCCCCCGTGGAACCTTGTCTGGCTGTTGGAGGATGCTAGGTGAGCCACAAAGGATGAAGAAGAGCATGCCAGGCTGCTGGGTAGCAGTGCCAGTGGATGGGTAGGTGGGGGGCAAACAGTGTTTTGACCAGAAGGGACGAGGTATCTGAAAAAGCTCACAGGACATGGAGCACTGGGAAGAATGGCTTTAGACTTCATTCTGAAGATAGCAGGACCCCTCAGGATGGTTTTAAGCAGAGAGGGTCATCACTTTAGCTGTCATTCAGAAGGATCACTGGGATTGCGGAAAAGGTTCACAGGGACTGATGGAGAAGGCAGAGGGTCTCAAACTTCGTCAAGTCCTCCAGAGCTGCTTGAGACAGTTTTCCAGGCCCCATCTCCTGAGATTCCTTCTTTCTTTTTTAGTTTTCTTTTGAGACGGAGTTTTGCTTTGTCACCCAGGCTGGAATGCAATAGGGTGATCTCCGCTCACCACAACCTCCGCCTCCCGGGTTCAAGTGATTCTCCTGCCTCAGCCTCCAGAGTAGCTGGGATTACAGACGCCCGCCACCACTCCCGGCACATCTCCTGAGATTCTAATTCAGACTGTGTTCCTGCATTTGCAAGAAATTCACAGGTGATGTGGATGTTGCTTGTCTTGGAATCATGCTTTGGGAACTCTTGGAGAAGGTAAGGCAGGGTGGTGGGAGAATAAAAAGGCAGCTGTTTCTGGAGATGGATTGAAGGAAGGGAATGAAAGAGAGGATGCCAGGTGGATGGGGCTGTCATCCCACTTCGGAGTGGTGTAGCCAAGGAATTGCCTTCACGTGGTTAAATACGACGGACCTTCCTCTGCTATCTTGCTGTGCTTCTTGCTGTCTTTGACACACCAGGGCTTCCTCCCTGACATTGGTTACACTCTTTCCTCCAAGCTTCTCTTCATCTCTCTGAGGTTATCTTCTCCTTTGGCTCCTCTTCTAGTATTTCCTGGGCCCTTTCTTGGATTCCATTTTCTCTGGGGAGAGAAGGAATGTCTTTAGCAGTTCCCGTAGCTTGAACCCTCTCTTGCTACATAGTAAGCTCTAAAGTGTTTGTAAAATAGAGTCAAATTGCCTGTTTTCAGCCCAGCGCAGTGGCTCACATCTGTAATCCCAGCACTTTGGGAGGCCGAGACGGGTGGATCACCTGAGGGAAGGAGTTCGAGACCAGCCTGGCCGATGTGGTGAAAACCCGTCTCTACTAAAAATACAAAATTAGCTGGGTGTGGTGGTGCATGACTGTAATCCCAGCTACTTGAAAGGCTGAGGCAGGAGACTTGTTTGAACCCTGGAAGCGAAGATTACAGTGAGCTGAGATCGTGGCATTGCATTCCAGCCTGGGCAACAAGAGCGAAACTCCATCTCAAAAAAAAAAAAAAAAAAAATTGCCTGTTTTCTTTGTTCTCCACTAATCCATACCCCTCAGTGCCAGGACCTTATTCATCCCATTTATCTTGGTATCTCTTCCCACCTCTAGCATGGCTTTGGCAAACAGTGTGCTCAGATGTTTGTGAATGAATACATAATTTCTGCTTTCACCATTTTGCCAGCTTCATGAATGCCGGCAAGTTACATAATCCCTCTAAGTTTCAGTCTTCTCATTTGGGATATGGGCATTGGAGATAGAGTTTACTTCCTAACTGCTGCTTTGGGGATGAAGTAAGATAATACAGGTAAAAATGTTGGCCAGGCACGATGGCTTACACCTGTAATCCCAGCACTTTGGAAGGCCGAGGTGAGTGGATCACCTGAGATCGGGAGTTCGAGACCAGCCTGACCAACATGGAGAAACTGAAAAACACAAAATTAGCTGGGCGTGGCACATGCCTGTAATCCCAGCTACTTGGGAGGCTGAGGCAAGAATGAGGCAGGAGAATTGCTTGAACTGAGGAGGTGGAGGTTGTGATGAGCTGAGATTGCACCATTGCACTCCAGCCTGGGTAACAAGAGTGAAACTCCATCTTAAAAAAAAAAAAAAAAAAAAAGTTTAGCACACAGTAAACATTTAACTACTATTACTGTGGGTCTTTTTCTTTTTTTTCTGTTGTTGTTGGTTTGTTTTTGAAACAAAGTCTCATTCTGTCCCCCAGTTGGAGTGAAGTGGCACAATCTTGGCTCACTGCAGCGTCTGCCTCCCTGGTTCAACAGATTTTCCTGCCTTAGCCTCCTGAGTAGCTGGGACTACAGGCGTGTGCCACCATGCCCAGGCAATTTTTTGCATTTTTAGTAGAGACCGGGTTTTACCTTGTTTGCCGGATGGTCTCGATCTCCTGACCTGGTGGTCCACCCGCCTCAGCCTCCCAAAGTGCTGGGATGACAGGAATGAGCCACTGTGCTTGGCCATATTGCTGTTGTGTTGTTGTTGGTCCTTGTGTAACTTGGGGACAGCCATTTAACTTGTCTAAACCTCAGTATTGTCACATTCAACAACTGACACATTCTTCCAGCTGGCCGTTGTCGGGTCTGGTGAGATGGAGAGTCTGGAAGAGTGGACGTATGTAATAAAAGTTCATTCTCCCTCCTGAGCTCTCTCCTTTCCCACCCCTATAGACCTCAGACTGTTTTATCCCTTAATGCGCTGACTCGGATGACAATGGAAAGAAAGTGTTGGGGATGGGGCTGAGCTCCCAGGCATTGTCTGAAAACGAAGAACATTCCTTTCAACCTCAGAAGATCTACATTCCATTAACACTTGTTTCCCTCAACTCTGTCTTCCACAGAGCTTAGTGTAGGCTAATAATGAACGAAATAAAATTAAACACGAAATCAACTTAGAGTCATTTACAGTCATCTCAAACCAGTTTGGCAAAGCCAGGATTCCTGGGTGTTTTCCTCTAAATGTGCTAAGTTCTCTCTGAAGGAGGTAGAACAAAGAAAAATTATTGCTAAGGCTTTGGAGGGAGGCAGTAGAGTCTTTTTAGTTTTTTCTTTCTTTCTTTCTTTTTTTTTTTTTTTTGAGACAGAGTTTCGCTCTTGTTACCCAGGCTGGAGTGCAATGGCGCGATCTCGGCTCACCGCAACCTCCGCCTCCTGGGTTCAGGCAATTCTCCTGCCTCAACCTCCTGAGTAGCTGGGATTACAGGCATGCGCCACCATGCCCAGCTAATGTTTTGTATTTTTAGTAGAGACGGGGTTTCACCATGTTGACCAGGATGGTCTCGATCTCTTGACCTCGTGATCCACCCGCCTCGGCCTCCCAAAGTGCTGGGATTATAGGCGTGAGCCACCGCGCCCCGCCTAGTTTTTTATTTCTTAAAATGAGTCCCTGTTCTCATCCTGCTGGCTTTGTTTTTACTCTTCTTCTCCTTTATTATTGTTATTATTATTATTTACTTGTTTATTTTTGAGACGGAACCTCGCTCTGTTTCCCAGGCTGGAGTGCAGTGGTGCAATCTCAGCTCACTGCAGCCTCTGTGCTTCCCGGGTTCAAGCGATCCTCCTGTCTCAGCCTCCTGAGTAGCTGGGACTACAGGTGTGTACCACCACGCCTGGCTAATTTTTTTGTATTTTTAGTAGAGACCAGGTTTTACCATGTTAGCCAGGATGGTCTTGATCTCTTGACCTCCCCAAAGTGCTGGGATTACAGGCGTGAGCCATCTCGCCTGGCCACTCTTCTTCTCCTTTAATATAGGCCTAGAATGTTCTATCACCTCAGAGGAGGAGTCTTTTGTAAAGTCAACTAGCAGTACATTTAAAGACAAGGGTGGAGAACATCCTTCAGCATTTTCTAGACTAAGGATTATTTATTGTCGGGAAAAAATGGTACAGGGGCCCCTAGCATGTATACTAAAACATAATTATTGACTGAGCCAATTATAGTTATTGCAAACAAACCACAGAAAACCCCCTAATGCAACAATTTTTGTTTTCTTTCCCAAGCTTTGTGTGAGAATTTGTCTTCAAGACCAGCAGAGAACTCTACTTATGCATCCAAGCTGTGAGCTCAGTATTAGGCTGGGAGTGTGAAAACTTTGTTCATTTTCAAATTTGATGGATTGTTTTTATTCTGTTGATCTCCTTTGTTGCTTCCAAATGGCAGCATAAAATAACACTTCCTTCCTCTTTATGCATTCCATCCCTAAACAAAATCATTCCAGGAATCCCCGGGGAGAGTCATTAATTCCTGGATAGTGTCATGGGTAAAGGGCATCATCAGAATTAGCGTATTCCTTCTTATATATTTCTGACCAAACTGCAGACTCCTCCCCTTCACCTCCGATTCTTGATTATTATCTACAAAACAGATTGCACAATGGCAGAGTCCCCTGGGACTCCCTGGATTAGCTCTGAGGGCCAATTTGTATTGTGGTCAAGCTCAGCCTGACTCTTGGAAAGGAAGTTGGCATCTGTCCTGTTTTCAGAGCCATTCTCGGGCTCAGTAAAGGTAAGAGGTGGCCTAATAGGTACTTGGAATGGTTCCGTTCTATTCCCATAGCCAAGCTCCACATCCCTAAAGTTCTTTCCTGAGCATTTGGAACGGAGAGTTGTTTTCCTTGCTGGGAACACTCTCTCCTATTCTGAGGGCTTGCCTGGGCTTAGTGATTCAGACTAACACCTTCCCAGTTCCCAAGTGAGTCACCCCAGAGCTGCATTCCAGCCCTGGGCCACAAAGGGGCAAAGACCGACCTGTTTAAGAGCGCCTCGCTTTTGTAACACTTTGAACTACTCAACTTCTGTGGATTGCATCTCCCTTTGAATTTCGCCTATAGGCGTGCCAATTTGAAGCTGTAAGGGCGGTACTTAGGACTCAAAAGAAAGATCAAGAAAAAGACATTAAGGTCTTGAATAGATTATTCTAGGAGTCAGAGCAGTAATTATTTATTGATTTATGGGTGGTGGTAGATTGAAATCCCTGAGCAGGGAGCTGAAGACCTACTCTGAGACAGAGACAATGAGGCCATTAGAACAGCAATAGTAATGTTCATTTACCTATATAATCAGCATCATTTCTGGCTTGGGCCATAGGTTTTCAGAGGCTTATAGTTAATGTGCATGTTCAAAAACACCTTTTCAAGGACTCAGGATGAGCATGTGTCATGAGTATGTGAAAGAAGATGGAAGCAAGGAGAGTCTGTAGTTTCTAAAATGATGGCTCCCATGACAAAGAATCCATGTGTCTTATGGTCTGAACTGGCTTCTTCCTAGGAGCCATTGTGAGAATCTGATTCAGCAAATGGGTAAGGTAGGAGTCCAGGTGGTGACCTTCTCAATGTGAAAGGAAAAATTCAGCAATGAACAACAAAATAAAAAACAACAGAAAAAGGGGGGAACTGATGCCTGATCAGGTTTAGATGTTGAGACTTAACATACATAACCCACTGGACTGTGATTCTGTCCTCAAAGCAGCCAGCGATTCCTACCATCGTTTGAGAGCTGGCTTGGACAGGCTAGGAGTAAACAGCCTGAGTTCAAGTCTCACTTCTACTCTTTCCTGTCAGTGAATCTTGGGCATGTGGATGAGTCTTTCTGTGCCTCAGCTTCCCTCTCTATTTCTAATATGGGGAAATCAACAGTACCTCCTTCATGGTGTTGATGCAGAGTTAGGAATAAAATGCTTGGGAGTGCTTGGCACACAAACAGAGCTTAGCATTGTTATGACTTGAGTCTGGCCATCAATCAGGCCCCAAATCTTCTCCATCTCAGCACGAATGACCCAGATGAACCAAGGCATGATAGTGAAGGGTTAAGTGTTTTGAGCAGAATGGGACCTGGATGCTGCTTTTTATGATCTGCATGGCTGTGACGTAACATAACCCCTTTGAGAGCTCTTCTATGTCCTTGTTTGTAAAATAGGGTTAATAGTTGCATTCCTCCCAGAGATCCTCCGGGGCTTATGAGATAACCCATGGATGGGACTGGCGCCTGTTGTGAAGGCAGCAGAGGTTGGTTCTCCCCATCAACTGTCTCACTGGGCAGAATTCCGGGGTTTGGGTTGAGCTGGGGGCTGGCGCTGGTTAACTAAAGTAACAGGGGTTTCTTCTTCACCCTCCTCCCAACCCCCAGTCCTTATCCTTGTGTGCTCAACTGTTACCTTTGACCTCTTGTATCTCCTCTGCGTACCTCTAACTTTCTCACCGGCCTTCTGCCATTTCTTCTTTTAACTGTCAACCCTGGCTCTTATCCATAATCTCCAGGAAGCATCTTATAACCCCTGAGAGCTTGAAGACCTTAAGGCCCCCAGACCCATTTCAACAGAGGAAAACTCTTGCCTTTCTCAAAACTACTTTCTTATAAGGGGCAATTGATGAAAACAGGGCTGGTGGTGGCGTGCGGAGGAGGGAAGAAAAACAAAACATTCACAACTTAAGATTTGGCTCAATGATATATTTGCCAGTTATTTTATTTTTTCTAAAAACAATAGAAAAAAAATCAACTTTAAAAAGCAAAATGTACTTAAATAAAAAAAAATTCAGGATTACAGTACCTATAATGCTAGGTACTATACACTAGGATTGAAGTTCTGTGTAACTGCTATAAACGTTTTATTAAAGTTATTTACATTTAATGGCAATATTTACAGAGAAAAGCTGTGTAGATCTTAAAATTTTTTAAAAACAATTCTTAAATACAAATCTGTTAAAGAAAAAAAAAAGATGGTAAGCATAAAAAAGTTCTTTTATGCCCAAAGTCCAATTTGAGGCAGTTTACATTATGGCTAAATCTTTCAGTCAAGACTCAGCCAAGGTTGTGAGGTTGCATTTGATCATGCGTTGCAAACAAGTTCATAGGTAATGGATGTTGACGGTTCTGTGTGAGGGAATCTTTTTCCTTACTTTTCCTTATGCACAAGAGTTCCGCAGCTGTTCAAGTTTGTGTTTCAACTGTTCTCGTCGCTTCCGCAACAAGTCCTTTTCAGAAATGAGCTTTTGCTCCTCGGCTTGGACGGACAGGATGTATGCTGTGGCTTTCTTAAGAATAACTACCTTGGGGGCCTTTTCATTGTTTTCCAGCTCTGGGATCTGGTCACGCAGGGCAAAGAAGCTCCGTTTGAGCTCGTTCCTCCTCTGGCGCTCCAGGACGTTGTGCGTTCGCCTCTTATCATTCTCCTCGGTGTCCGAGGACCTGGGGCTGGTGCATTTTCGGTTGTTGCTGATCTGCCTCAGGACTCTGACACTGTCCAGCTTGACCCTCTTGGCAGCTGGGTAGTCCTTCCGCGTGGAGGGAGGGGCTGCGTAATTGTGCTGATGTGTGGAGACGTGGCACCTCTTGAGGACCAGTGGGCTGTGAGGAGGTTTGCTGTGGCCTCCAGAAGAGGGTGATCCTGACTCTGACCTTTTGCCCGGGGGCTGCCTCTTTTCCACAGAAACGACGTCGATTTCTTCATCCTCTTGTTCCTCCTCTTTAAGAAAGGAAATAGAAATCACTCGGTTAGCGATGTTTCATTAAAATGATCAATTACCAGATGTAATGCTGTAGAAATATAACGCATTAATATGTTAGAAAGGTCTTTGGACAAAATGATCTCCCCGAAGAACCAACCTAGCCAGCCACCCCACCTCCTCTCACCACGAAGGGAGGACAGCTGGGTGATGGCACAGACAAGAAAACTACCATTTCCCAGGATACCACATTGATGCCAGTTCTTACCTAAGACTTAATGAGGCTTTGGACACACCCAAAGCAAAGCTCATTCCCAAGCACCTCCTATTTTTAAGGGACTTTACCAAGAACCCTTCAGGTGTTGCAAATGAGAGCTGCAAATTGCTCGGTATGACTTTAGCAACTCCCTATTTTACTGGAAGTGAAAAAAAACAATTGTAGTTTTGCCAAAAGTCCGAGGATGGGATAAGAAAAAAAAAAAGTCCTTACAACTCAAGGATTTGCTTTTCAGTGTTCAAAATAGGCTGAGAAGATCCCAGCTCTTCAGCCTCACTCTTGAGGCAGCTGACTGGCTCCTGCATCAGGGAGGCCCTGCTTGGCCTCTAACCACAGCCCCCATTTTTGCAGATAGTTCATTAAATCCCAACCACTTCTCGGAAGTTAAGAGAGAAGCAATTCATTCATCTCTCAGAGATGAATCCTCTCTTATCCCCATTCCCCCCCATCCACCCACCCCGGGGCAATTAAAATGCTTATGGGAGGTAAGAAGTGGATTGAGCTGTGAAATAAGCCAGGTTTAAAAACCTAAATGAAATTCCTGAGAGGTGGGAGAGAAGGGGAAGGGGGCTGGCAACAAGGGCGGTCTAAGGGGAAGGGATGGGAGGAAACGCTAAAGCCCAGGGTTTCAGAGGTGCTGAGTTCCCAAATCTGTCCAGATCTGCTCTCTCTCCTTCCTATTAAGAGAAAGGCAGGGTCGACTGAAGTGGCCTGTTGAATAAAATGCCAGTGAAAATGGGAGAGATATCCAGCCGCCCCGCTTTGGACAGGCCTGGACGGGGTCCGCTTACCAGAGTCGCTGCTGGTGGTGGGCGGTGTCTCCTCATGGAGCACTAGGGGCTCGGGGCTGGCCCGCGGAGAGGACTCCGTCGAGGAGAGCAGAGAGTCCGAGGACTGGGAGAAGGTGCTGGAGTCTGGCGAGGCGCAGGGCTTGGGCGAGCTGCTGTCATTGAGCGGGTACGGGAAGACCACCGAGGGGTCGATGCACTCCGAGGCGGCGGCGCTCAGATCCTGCAGGTACAAGCTGGAGGTGGAGCAGACGCTGTGCCCGCGGGCGGGGTTCGGGCTGCCGCTGTCTTTGCGCGCAGCTTGGTAGGAGGCCAGCTTCTCTGAGACCAGCTTGGCGGCGGCCGAGAAGCCGCTCCACATACAGTCCTGGATGATGATGTTTTTGATGAAGGTCTCGTCGTCCGGGTCGCAGATGAAGCTCTGGTTCACCATGTCTCCTCCCAGCAGCTCCGTCACCATCTCCAGCTGGTCGGCCGTGGAGAAGCTACCGCCACCGCCGTCGTTGTCTCCCCGAGGAGAGAAGGGCGTGACCGAAACGCAGGAGGTCGAGCAGAGCCCGGAGCGGCGGCTCGGGGACAGAGGCGGGGTGGGCAGCAGCTCGAATTTCTTCCAGATATCCTCGCTGGGCGCTGGCGGCTGCAGCTCGCTCTGCTGCTGCTGCTGATAGAAGTTCTCTTCCTCGTCGCAGTAGAAATACGGCTGCACCGAGTCGTAGTCGAGGTCATAGTTCCTGTTGCTGAAGCTGACGTTGAGGGGCATCGTTGCGGGAGCCTGCTGAAGGGGGCACACAAAGCGGGAGGCAGTCTTGAGTGAAAGGGGTCTTGGTGCAGAAACCTGGCGCAGCAGGCAGGGCGCACCACAGCTCCGGACCACTCCCCTTCCCGTGCTATATCCCTAAAGCGACTGGGTGGTCTCGGTGGGGCAAAAAAAGGGGGGAGGGCACGCTTTCACCCCCTTTGGGCAGCTCCCTACTATCTCAGACATGCACTTTGTGAACCAGCAGCTTGGTGCCCACCAAGTCCCAGCCCCCGGGAGCCCGGAGCGCGAAGCCCAGGAGGCGGCCCCGCAGCGGCCGAGAAATCGAAATCCGCCTTGGTCTCCCCTTAAGAGGCCGCGGGAGGCTGCGGTGAGGATTTGCCAAAACCCAAGGCGCAAAGTTTTGCGCCACCTGAAGGAGAAGACGAGAGGCGCCTGGGCGCTAGCGGCGGCGCGCACCCCGCTCCCGCGCCCGGGCCCCTCTGCCGCGGCTGTTCCCACTCGCGCCCTCGCTGCGCTCCTACCCCTCCGGCGCCGCAGCCCCTCCCAACCTTCCCTCTCCACCGCCCCCGTCCCTACCCCCAATGCGTCCCCCTTCTTCGTTTGCCGGCTTTTCTTCTGTTCTCTCGCCGGCTGGAGGAGTGAGCTCAGCCGCGGGCTTTAACACCCCTCCATAAATACAAGGGGGCTGTCAAATAACAGGGGCACCTCCCTGCGCACTCAATACGGCGACGCAACTGCGCCAGAGACCCCGCTGCGATACCTCGCCCTGAGCCACCCGCCAAGGGTAGCAGCTGTTCTGGAACAGCCCCGACCCTTGCTCCTCGCCGTCCCTCCGCATCTCAGGGGCGCGAGGACACCCGAGGGCGGCCGCGGCAGGGGAGTCAGGGCTGGGTGCGGAGATTCACCCTGGTTTTTCCAAGTCAGGGATTCCAGGAGAATCGGACACATCCCCGCCTCCCTTTCCCCCTGCCTGCGCCTCCCCAACACCACGTCTTAACACCTCTGGAGACCCAGGGAGTCTCCAGAGGTGACTGGATTAAATTGTATGATTGCTTTTTAAAAAGCCAAAATGCCAACTTCTTAAAAGGATCAAGGCGAGTTGGAATCGCCGCGGGGACGGGCGGGCGGGGGGGACGCGCCACAGTGTCTGTCTCCGGCTGTCAGAAATGCGGTGAGTCGAAATTTAAATGCCCTCCCGGAGACGGGGAAAAGTCAGCGGCCGCGGAGCTCTCCGGCTCTCACAGGCGATATGTGGTCCCTACTCCAAGGAGCTCAGGATGCAAGGGGTTTACTGCCCACCCCAAAGCAACCCCCCAGTCCCCTAAAGCCCAAATAGCAATTAACACAATAAAGCAGGAGTGTCCGACCGGCCGGGAGTCAGTGTTAATATATTCCTAAGGCAGAAATCTCGAAAGGCTAGTCTTAAGAACACATTCCGGTTTTCCCCCTGCCGTCTCCTCTCCCATCTTGACAACTCACTTTACCCTGATGATCCAGTTCTGGATCACACCCCACCCCACCCCAACCTACCACAACTACTCTGAGAAAAGTGGCAATAGCGCAGGAATGGGAGAAAAGACAACCTTTTTCGGCATTCGACTCATCTCAGCATTAAAGCAATAATAATAATAAAAAAAAATAGAAGACAAATGGACTCCGGTGCCTACCTCGTTTTCCACTGCCCGAAAAAAATCCAGCGTCCAAACTGCGGCAAGGAGACCTTTCAGAGGAGCGGGTCCCGGCAGCGGCGGGGAGGTGTCCCCAAATGGGCAGAATAGCCTCCCCGCGTCGGAGAGTCGCGTCCTTGCTCGGGTGTTGTAAGTTCCAGTGCAAAGTGCCCGCCCGCTGCTAAGGGCAAAGTTTCGTGGATGCGGCGAGGGTTGCGGACCGCTGGCTGGCGGGGGTCAGCGGGAGGGCTGGACCGGAGGCGAAGCCCCCTTTTCGCTTCGGATCTCCCTTCCCAGGACGCCCTGAGCGCAGCTCGGCTCGCCTGGCTCTTCCACCCAAGACCGCCCGCCCACTCGCTCCCTCTGCCTCTCGCTGAAATTACTACAGCGAGTTAGATAAAGCCCCGAAAACCGGCTTTTATACTCAGCGCGTTCCCTCCCTCCGTTCTTTTTCCCGCCAAGCCTCTGAGAAGCCCTGCCCTTCTCGAAGCAGGAGGGGAGCCCGGGACTGCCGGGGCCCGGCAGTGGCGGCAGCAGCGAGTAGCACAGCTCGGGGGTCCTCAGCCGCGCAGACCCTCGCACTATAAAGGGCTGGTTGGTGGGCGGGGATTCGCGAGAGAGTATCTTTTTTCTTTTCCCCCACGCCCTCTGCTTTGGGAACCCGGGAGGGGCTCTTCTGGGGAGGGTGGTGGGGAGGGGGGTGGGGAGGAGATTCAGCCCGGCAGCCTAGCACTCTAGTTCTCGGATGTAAACAGAGTAAGAGAGTCGCATGAATTAACTGCGCTCGCCTACCATTTTCTTTTGCTTCGGCTCAACCCCTCTTTCTCTGCTGCTCCTCCGTAGCAGCACCGTTTGACAGACCGCATCCTTGTCCTGTGAGTTTAAATAATCGCAGGCGGAACAGCTGCCCTCCACACCGCGAATACACTGCGCGCCCACCGCCACGCCACGCGCGTACCAGGCGGCAGGGTGCCTCCCTAAGGCTGGGGCAAGGGCCGCGCTTGGATCAGGAGTCCCAGGGAGAGTGGAGGAAACAAGGGCATTAATGGGCGCGCGTTCAGAGCGTGGGGTGTTAGTGTAGATAGGGAGAAATGATAGAGGCAGAAGGAGGAACATGATGCCGAGAATGATTAAAATAACTCAGCAACGCATTGCCACGTATACTTGGAGAGCGCGTTATGAATAAACTCCCATTGCATTTGTTGGGGGGTGTCATGCATTATGCATTATGTATGCACAGCTATCTGGATTGGATACCTTCCACCCAGACTGAGTCCCCCAATTTGCTGCCAAAGCAGCAGAGACCGCCCCTCCCGCCCCGCCCGCGCAGGCCTCCGTGGGGCCCCGTGCGGGAGGCGTCTGTTCCCCCTGGACGCGCTAAGCCCTGAGATGTTTCTGCCTGTTTCCGAGCTGGACTAGGGCGGGAGGGAGGTTTCCTGCTCTCTGCCAGTCAGTACCCCACCATCCCACCCCCGCGCCCCTCACACGGAGTTCCCAATTTCGCAGCCAGGTTTTAGAAGAGACAAATCCTCTTTGCGCCCTGTGGCGCCAGTTTGCACCAGTCTCGAGCTCCCGGGTTTGGGAGAAATCAAAGGCGCTAGACGGGAGAATATGGGGCGGGGGCGCAGGGGGGACCCGAACCGCGGTACCGGACTTCCTAAAAGGGGGAAGTGGAGAGCTTGTGGACTGAGACGGGGGAGTCAGCAGAGACCCTTGTGAAAAAAAAAAAACCGTTAACTCTTTCGTCCCCGCACAAACCGGACGTTAAATTCTTTTCCAGGTCCTCTTTCCTCTTTTATTATTATAAGCCAGGTCATGCACAAAAAAATGCATCGATTCTGATCAAAGAAGGGGAGAGTAGTATTACTTCCGTGCCTTTTTGAGGGAGGCGGGGTCTTGAGCTAATTAAAATTTGGCTGCCTTTCAGGCATTAATTTCCTAGTTCACTGACTCCAATTTTTTTTTTCTGAATACTAGTGAAAGTGTATTACATGTAACCCGCAAACATGTATTCACATTTCATTCACACTTCAACTTAGCTAGTTACCCAACCCGGCACATGATTTGTTCGCTCCCTGAAATGATCTATATTTAACACATAACGCATATTCCCTCGGGATTTTTTTTATTTTGTGCTATTCCACGCTATGGAAAACAAAAGACATTTTTCTCATCCTTGGTAAACTTTTCTCTCACTCCACCGCCTCCAAAATAGAAAACTATTCGGGGAGAAGGGGTGAGTGTATATAGCCTGAACACTGTTCAAGATGGGTTATTACCCACTGAGTTTGCAGCTCGGCGTTCAATTGTTAAGTGAATATAGTAACTTCCCCCAAATCAGACGCACAGCACAATTCAGCTTTAAGGATTGCAAATTACTCCTGCCTCTAGGCCTTTGCCGCAAACGTGGGGAACAACCAATCGCTAGGCTGGATTTTGCTGCAAAGCGTCTTTCCCCCACCCCCCGCCGCTCCCTCTCCGGGCTGCACCCGCGTTCGGGTTTGCGAAAGTAAAGTAAGTGTGCCCTCTACTGGCAGGAAAGATCACCGCGCCTGGATGTCAACGAGGGCGGAGGTCAGGTGGGGGCAGGGGCGTCCGAGGTGCAAGGTTTCCAGCGGGGGAAGGACAGGCGGTTCCTTAAAGTAAGTTTCCAGCCACCTCCTTGTTATTCTTTCAGGTTGGCTGCAGAAGGGCCGAAGAAAGAGGAGTTACTGGAGGAAAAAGTGGTTCAGAGCTGACTATTCAACCACATAAGAGATGGTGAAAATTAACCCATCACTACTTAATGGAGAACCGGTAATGGCAAACCTGAAATAATTCACAAGTACATGCACGAAAACAAAATTTTCAACAAACCCAAACAAGCTTTAGCCCCCCACATCTTAGAAACTCATCTTTTTTTTTTTTTTTTTTTTTTCAGCGGCGTTTCAATGTGTTGCCCAGGCTGGAGTGCAGTGGTTCATTCTCGGCTCACTGCAACCTCCGCCTCCCGGGTTCAAGCAATTCTTCTGCCTCAGTCTCTCGAGTAGCTGGGATTACAGGCACTCACCACTACATCCAGCTAATTTTTTGCATTTTTAGTAGAGATGAGGTTTCACCATGTTGGCCAGGCTGGTCTCCAACTCCTGACCTCGTGATTTGCTCGCTTCAGCCTCTCAAAGTGCTGAAATTACAGGCATAAGCCACCGCGCCCAGGCTTCATCATCTTTTTTAACCACCAAATTTGAAAGCAAGACACTGGGATTACTGGCGAAAGGGGGGACACAGTAGAAGGTGATGGGTATTTGGTTTGTCCTATTATTATTATTAATTATATATTATTATTATTTTTGATACAGGGTCTCCTTCTGTCACTCAGGCTGGAGTGCAGTGGCATAATCATAGCTCACTGCATCCTCGATCTCCCGAGCTAAAGGCCACCCTTCCACCTCAGCCTGATACCCCAGCCCAGTAGCTCAGACTACAGTGCACCACCACTCCGGGTTAATTTTTTAACTTTTTGTAGAGAGGCGGTCTGGCCATGTTGCCCAGGCTGGTCTGAACTCCTGGGTTAAAGTGATCCTTCTGCCTCTGCCCCTGAAAGTGCTGGACTACAAGTGCGAGTCACCACTCCAGGTCTTGGCTTCTTATTTTTATTTTTAAAATATTGGGCTGGTGAATAATAAGCCGTTGTTTTAATAGCAAGAAGGGGTATTTAAGATCTCACAGAAAACAAGTGTGAAGGAATAGGAGCACTTGATAGTTATTTGTTTTTGAGATGGAGTCTTGCTCTGTCGCCCAGGCTGGAGTGCAATGGCACAGTCTCGGCTCACTGCAACCTCTGCCTCCTGGGTTCAAGCAATTCTCTGCCTCAGCCTCCTGAGGAGCTGGGATTACAGGTGCCTACCACCACTCCTGGCTAATTTTTGTGTTTTTAGTAAAGACGGGGTTTCACCATATTGGCCAGGCTGGTCTTGAATTCTTGACCTAGTGATCCGCCAGCCTCAGCCTCCCAAAGTGTTGGAATTATAGGCGTGAGCCATTGCACCTGGCACGCATTTTATTAAAAGTCTTTCGTTTTTTTGAGACAGAGTCTCACTTTGTCACCAGGCTGGAGTGCAGTGGCTCAATCTCGGCTCACTGCAACCTCTGACTCCCTGGTTCAAGGGATTCTCCTCCCTCAGTCTCCCGAGTAGCTGGGATTACAGGTGGGTACCACCACGCCCATCTAATGTTTGTATTTTTAGTAAAGACGGGGTTTCACCATATTGGCCAGGATGGTCTTGATCTCCTGAGCTCGTGATCTGCCCGCCTTGGTTACCCAAAGTGCTGGGATTGCAGGCATGAGCCACCGTGCCCGGCAAAAGTTTTTTTTTTTTTTTTTTGAGACAGAGTTTCGCTCTTGTTACCCAGGCTGGAGTGCAATGGCGCGATCTTGGCTCACTGCAACCTCCGCCTCCCGGGTTCAGGCAATTCTCCTGCCTCAGCCTCCTGAGTAGCTGGGATTACAGGCACGCGCCACCATGCCCAGCTAATTTTTTGTAGTTTTAGTAGAGACGGGGTTTCACCATGTTGACCAGGATGGTCTCGATCTCTTGACCTCATGATCCACCCGCCTCGGCCTCCCAAAGTGCTGGGATTACAGGCTTGAGCCACCGCGCCCGGCCCCGGCAAAAGTTTTAACACTAAAATGAGTATGCAATAAGGTTGAAGTGAATGTGAAGGAAATTTACCTGGCACGTGTCCCTGGTCAAGTAGATTTTTATTGGGCAAAGGATGCCTGAAGGTGTCTGATCACTTAGATGCCCTCAGGACTTCTGGCAGTGGAGGGTCCTTCCTGGAAGAGCCTTGTAGGGTGGTTTCCGAGGAATCTGGCACTTTTGACATTACTCTAATTGAAGCTAAATGAGTGCTTTCCACAAGGGCAAGCACTCCCCCCGCCCAAAAGAAAAGCCCCCAACAACAAACAAACAACAATCACAAAACCAAATGTAGGTCTGACTTGGCCTCATAGGGTAGTAGTTGTTGTTGTTGTTGTTGTTTTTCTGAGACTTGTTTTTGCTTGTTGCCCAGGCCGGAGTGCAATGGAGCAATCTCAGCTCATCGCAACCTCCGCCTCCTGGGTTCAAGTGATTCTCCTGCCTCAGCCTCCCGAGTAGCTGGGATTACCGGCATGTGCCACCACGCCAGGCTGATTTTGTATTTTTAGTAGAGACAGGGTTTCTCCATGTTGGTCAGGCTGGTCTCGAACTCCTGACCTGAGATGATCTGCCCACCACAGCCTCCCAAAGTGTTGAGATTACAGGTGCGAGCCACTGCGCCTGGCGGTAGTTTTTGAAAGTTGCTAAAATTGACAGATATACCAGATCTTCAGATCTGACTCTCAAATTTTGCCAGTCCAGTGTAGGGCATGTGAGCCCCAGGCAGATATAAATGCTTGTGGGTTTAGGACTCAACCTCACTCTCCAGCAGGCTGGTGACATCACCCAAGGTGTTACTTCAAGTAACAGCTTGGCGCCATCTCCATTTTTACATGAGAGAAAACAGTCAGATCTTAGCCA
The DNA here is from genome assembly GCF_009761245.1 of Sapajus apella. NCBI lineage: Eukaryota > Metazoa > Chordata > Mammalia > Primates > Cebidae > Sapajus > Sapajus apella. Next base: position 51,026,961 of record NW_022436943.1, on the reverse strand, counting down.
GGTTAAAGGACATAACTGATTTTTTTTCCTTTGGTAATTTTTGAGACATACTTGACCTAGAGTAGACACTTGCTGGATTGAGAAATGACTGAGGTTACTAGTATCATATATGATTACCAGAGTGATACATGTCCATTGGAAAAAACCATTAAGAAATAGAAAAGGGGCCGGGCGCAGTGGCTCAAGCCTGTAATCCCAGCACTTTGGGAGGCC
>NW_022436943.1:50995084-51001748 GCF_009761245.1 Sapajus apella | reverse complement strand
TTTTTTTTTTTTTTTTTCTGAGATGGAGTTTCACTCTTGTTGCCCAGGTTGGAGTGCAGTGGCACAATCTTGGTTCACTGCAACCTCCATCTCCTGTGTTCAAGCTATTCTCCTGCCTCAGCCTCCTGAGTAGCTGGGATTCCAGACACATACCACTACGTCCAGCTAATTTTTTGTATTCTTAGTGGAGACTGGGTTTCATCATGTTGGGCAGGTTGGTCTCAAACTCCTGACCTCAGGTGATCCATCCGCCTCGGCCTCCCAAAGTGCTGAGATTACAGGCATGAGCCACTGTGCCTGGCTCACTTTTTAAATTCTGAGAATCTCCCTGGGTTCTGGCTAAATACCCCTATCTTAATAAACTTTCCCTGGCTCACTCTGTGAACTCTTATAGTATTTGTTCACTCATTCATCCACTTGAGTGAGCGCTATATAGGCCCTGGGCCACAAAGATGAACTAGACAAAATCTCTAGTCTCATGAAACTTACCTGTAGGGAGATACACAATAAATCCAGGCGTCAAATAATTTAAAAATAAATAAATAACTTTGGTGTTCTCTGATAACCATGTTCTTGTGCTAGAGGTATTAAGTTGTAATCTTCCATGCAGCTCAGTTAACTGATAGAACTAATTAGTAAATACATATCATGCATGTACCATGAACCAGGAATTGTAGTAAATGTGTACAACAGAATTTTTCACATTGCTTTTGGAGCCACTGAAAGCAAATGTTGTATCATCCAACCCATTCTATCATTAAACCATATAACAGGGAGAGGGGAAGGACTGCTCATTGGTAACAGAGCTGGGACGACGATCTCTGTTCACATACTTCTAACCTGGGGTTCTTTCCAATCTGTCCATTGTTCTTTCAGCTAATGAAAAGGAGTGGCTGTCAGACTTGAAAGGCAAAAGGAAATGTACTATCTCAGGTATGGGAATAAGAGGTTGGGATGACATTTATCCAGATACTGACATTCTCTAGGGTCAGATTATGAGGCCAATTGGTATCCCCTGAATTGAGACTTCCCTGGAACTAAAACACTAATCACCAAACTTCCCCATTTGACCAAAGACCAGACATCCTATCTATTGATTTGTTTTACATTTTCCCTACTAGAATGTAAATTTCACAATGGCAGAGTCCTTGTCTGTTTTCACTTTTATATATTAAGTACCTACAACAGGCCTGTTATTTAATAGGAGTTTAATACATAGCTATGTATGAGTACTGGCTTGGGAAAGACAGAGAAACCAAGATCAGTGACATTTATTTTTTATTTTTTTATTTTTTAATTTTATTATTTATTTTTATTTTTTTTGAGACGGAGTTTCGCTCTTGTTACCCAGGCTGGAGTGCAATGGCGCGATCTCGGCTCACCGCAACCTCCGTCTCCTGGGTTCAGGCAATTCTCCTGCCTCAGCCTCCTGAGTAGCTGGGATTACAGGCACGCGCCACCATGCCCAGCTAATTTTTTGTATTTTTAGTAGAGACGGGGTTTCACCATGTTGACGAGGATGGTCTCGATCTCTTGACCTCGTGATCCACCCGCCTCGGCCTTCCAAAATGCTGGGATTACAGGCGTGAGCCACCGCGCCCGGCCTTATTTTTTAATTTTAATTTAATTAATTTTTCTTTTAACTAGAATAACCAGTTTACAGTGCCTTTTTTTTTTTTTTTTAATAGGACTTCACTGCATCCTTTACTTCTTCAAAATCCTAACCTTCTGGGGTCCCCATGGGCTATAAACCAAGCCTGAATACTTCAGCATATTTATTGGCTGGGCTTTTTCAGTTGCATACAATAGAAACTAGTATCTAATAAATCTAAGCAAACAAAATATTATACAACACATTTTGAAAACCTTAAATTTATTGCGTGCCCAACTGTATATTTCCTTCAGGTACGGTTAGATCAAGGGCTTTGGTCAATGCATAAAAACTCTGTTCCTCTTGGCCCTGCTTTCCTCTGGGCTGGCTTCGTTCTTAGTCAGGCTTTCTCTATATGGTAGTGGTTGGTTACATGAGCCAAAACATTCCCTATTTTGCTTGAAGCCAGTGGGAGTTGGGTTTCTGTCACTTGCAAAAAACGAAATGCATTGACTCATACTCTGACCTAATCAGAGCCTGGCGTGGTACAGGTACATGAATACAGCTGAGGCCTGCACTTGAGGAATCTGAATTCCTCTGTTACCTTGGATCCAGCTTACTGATCATCTCTGTCTAAGCTCAAGTCCAATGGCTTATTAATGAGATTCCACCCTGGGCAGATTTCACTTAACAATATAAGCTTATGTGATGGTTCCTCCTGTGGGAATCAAAAGGCCTATGTGTTAAACACTGTTTGTTTGAAAGCCACTGAAATTAGAGTATTTCTTTTGTTCTGAAGATAACCCATCATAAACCAGTTGAAAAGGTGGGTGTTATCAGTTTTTCTTAAATGTGGAAGTGGGAGGGTCTCCTGTATTTTCTTTTTTTTTTGAGACGGAGTCTGGCTCTGTCGCCAGGCTGGAGTGCAGTGGCGAAATCTCAGCTCACCGCAACCTCTGCCTCCTAGGTTCAAGTGATTCTTGCGCCTCAGCCTCCCTAGTAGCTGGGACCACAGGCACGTGCCACCATGCCTGGCTTTTTTTTTTTGTATTTTTAGTAGAGATGGGGTTTCACCATGTTGGCCAGGATGGTCTCTATTTCTTGGCCTCGTGATCCGCCCGCCTCGTCCTCCCAAAGTGCTGGGATTACAGGCCGGCGCCACTGCGCCCGGCCTCCTGCATTTTTTTTTTAAACCGTCATATGAGGGCTGCAGCAGTGACCTCTGGATTTTTCAGGAATATTCAGAGCTTCTAAAGATCCCCATCATGACTCAAATTTCAGATGCTACTACTTGGTTGAAGCATTTTGCAATTGCTTTAACCTGTTGCTCCTCCCAAAAAGCCTATACTAAGTTTCAGTAGTATTCATTTTTTTACAAAGATATTAAAAACTCAAGAATGAGACTGAGGAGGCTGGGTTTGATGGCTCACGCCTATAATCCCAGCACTTTGGGACGCCGAGGTGGGTGGATCACTTGAGGCCAGAAGTTCGAGAACAGCCTGGCTAATGTGGTGAAATGCTGTCTCTACTAAAAATACAAAAACTAGCTGGGCATGGTGGTGTACACCTGTAGTCTCATTTATTTAGGAGGCTGAGCCATGAGAATAGCTTGAACCTTCGAGGCAGAGGTTGCAGTGAGCTGAGATCATGCCACTGCACTCCAGCCTGGGTGACAGAGTAAGACTCTGTCCACCCCCCCAAAAAAAACGAGGCCAAGGAAAGTTGGGGGTGTTGCACAGTTGTACCTAGCACTCACCAACTGCCAAGGGGGCTTCCTGTGTCTCCTGGCTTCCCTTGTGGGAAGGCTGGTGCCAGTGATTCGTTCTGGCCATGGACTGCGAATGGCAATGATGTCTGTTACTTCACAGCCTGGGTTATTAAGAGCATTATGCCTCCTCTTTTTTTCTTTTCTTCTTTGGGTGACCATAGAATTGTTCTATTAAGCTGATGGAACTGCAGAATGAAAGAAGTCTGAAAACCGGAGTCACCAAAGAAAGCTGCACTACAGAGTTGCTTGACCAGCAGCAGACTTGTGTGAATAAGAATCAAATGTTTTTGGGGAGTGGGGAGTTGGTGAGAGATAGCATGGGGAGAAATGCCAGATACAGGTGATGGGGAGGAAGGCAGCAAATCACACTGCCATGTGTGTACCTATGCAACAATCTTTCTTGCATGTTCTTCGCAAGTACCTCAAAACCTAAAATGCAATAAAAAAAATTCATCTTAAAAAAAAAGAATTAAATGTTTTTTTCTTTATTTCTTCTCCTTTGTCTTATAAGCCACGGAAATTTCAGGCTTTATTTATTACTGCAGCAGAGGTTAGCCTATCCTGAGTAATAAAAGTCTGCACTTCTCCCCCAGTAGATTCCTTGGATGGCTGCTGGCTGAGATGCATTTAAACGAAGACAAGATCATCGGACAATCTATATTCGTTCACCTTCCAACTCCTGCCTTTCAGGTTCTGCCTGGAAATTACTTTGGAGCAACATACCTGGCTTGAATCACAGCTGTTCTACTGATTTGCTGGTTAACCTTGAGCAAATTGCTTTACGTCTCTGAACCTTAGTTACTTCGTCGGTAAAAAGTTAAAAATCATTTGGCTTATGGAGAATTCTACCATTCGTTGCTTTTCAGCAAGCTTCTTATCTTTCTCCACTTCAATTTCTTCATCTGGTAAAAGGAGGAAATGCTGCTTTTTATCTCTCCAAGTTGTCCTAAGAATGAAATGAGAAAATATAGAGAACTCATCCATTGTACACAAATTCTGGACTGTTTTGAGGTTGGTTTGGTGTCACTGGTAAAGAATACACTTTCCAAAATAACTCTGAGCAAGTGTGTGTGTGTGTGTGTGTGTGTGTGTGTGTGTGTCTGTCTGTCTGTGCTTTTAAACTACACCCAAGTTATGAAAGGAAACGGCTCTTGGGAGTGGAGGGCAAAGTTAAGTCCACACCTGAAGAAAATACTTAATATACTGATAAAGACCGAAGGAGCTAATCATTTGTCTTGAAGAAAACTGAAACAGTTACCCTGATAAACAGACCAATTGAGAACAATTAAAATCTCAGCCACTTATCTGAAGCCAAACAAGAATAACCTCAGTGAGTTTGAAGGTGAGAAGTCACTTAAGCAGAAACTCAGGGAGTAGGATTCCTTGAGAAGGAGGAAATTTACAGCAATGCTTTTCCTCCATGACCCTCCATATGTACGAGCAAGGTGTGTACAAGATAGAGAGGAATGGGCAGGAGTGATCTGTGTACCAGGTAGGAATAAGAGGCCAAGAACAGCTGCAAACAACCCCAGATAATGACAACCTGGGTTTGCATGCAGATTTTCTTTCTTTTTTTCCTTTTCATTATTTCTGCTTGCACTGTGTGGTTATCCTTGGAAAGATTGGTGCCCCAGAAGGAAGGGTAGAAAGAACCAATTGACTGTTCTTAAAACAAAACAAAACTCAACAAAGGCCCTTTCTTCCTCAAAGACTATTCCCATGGAAAGTAACACGCGAGCCCACTTGGAATTACCTGACTGCAAAACAATGCCACTTTTATTAAAGGGAGTTAGTTTTCCACTCGTTCAATTTAAGCATGGCTCCACAGAAATTGCCGAAGTCTTCCAAAAGGATGCTGTCCTCAGACTAGAGACCCAGGCAGAGAAATTTAAGGCTGACAGGAGCACTTTTTTTGAGAGAACCAAAAACAAGGGTTAAGAGGGAGTCTCTCTTCTCAAATTATGTTAATAGTCAGCTATGTTGTTCAGATATCCACTGTTGAGCCATGAGACCTTGTCTGACCGCCTTTTCTCCAGTGTTCTGAAAGGGGTGTGTTGCTTTGGTTCTGAGAACATTTTAAAACAGTCCGGCCTTTTTAAAATGCACATTTAGATTTCTGGAGGGGGTTCTGCATAGCAGATGTACTTAATAAAACATATTTGTGTTGAGATGGGCATGTTTGCCATCTTTCCCTCTGAAAAATGCACACCGCCTTTGTACTCAAGGCAAGGAAAGAAAAAACATGGACCCATCCTGGAAAAGAATCCCTTCCTGACTGAGGGAGGAGAGCAAGGGATTTGTTTTTTTCTCTAATTAAAAGCAAATATGAGCAATCATTACAGCTTTTTGCTAGTTCTTTTATTCTACATCTCAGGAATCCTTCAAACATAACCCAAGAGAGTTATGGAAGGCTTATCCCATAGAACTACAGGGAAATACGGACTCCCCCTGCACCCGACAAATCTACGTCTGAAAATGTGACTAGAGAGCTGTGTTGGGAGCTGCTTCATTATCATGAATTCAACTCTTGACCAAACAGTGCACTTTTGTGTGTGTGTGTGTGTGTGTGTGTGTGTGTGTGTGTGTGTGCTTGAGATGGAGTCTCTCTCTGTCACCCAGGCTGGAGTGCAGTGGCACAGTCTTGGTTCACTTCAACCTTCCCCTCCTGGGTTCAAGCAATTCTCCAGCCTTGACCTCCCGAGTAGCTGGGACTACAGGCACACGCCACCATCCCCAGCTAATTTTTGTATTTTTAGTAGGGATGGAGTTTCTCCATGTGTGGCCAGGCTGGCATCGAACTCCTAACCTCAGGGGATCAGCCCACCTTGGCCTCCCAAAGTGCTGGGATTACAGGCATGAGCCACCCTGCCTGGCCCCTTTTCTTCTAAGAAATCATCTTAGAGTTTCAGCTATCTCTGAATTTCACTTAGACGGGTCTCTTTGGTTGGAGGAGCAGCATGATAAGTCTTGGTGTGAGTTTTGACTTAGCAGTGTAGTAGATAGGGTTCTTTTTTAGTTTTTTGAGACAGGATCTCACTCTGTTGCCCAGGCTGGAGTGCAGTGGTGCAATCACAGCTCACTATAGGCTTGACTTACGGGGCTCAAGCAATCCTCCAACCTCAGCCTCCTAAGAAAAAAATTAGCATGTGCCATCATGCCTGGCTAATTTTTAAATTGTGTAGACACAAGGTCTCACTATGTTGCCCTGGCTGGTCTCAAACTTGAGGCCTCCCAAAATGCTGTGATTACAGGAGTGAGCCACCACTCTGGACCTTTTTTATTTAAAAACAAAACAAAACAAAACA
>NW_022436943.1:50983577-50994984 GCF_009761245.1 Sapajus apella | reverse complement strand
TTTGAGACGGAGTTTCACTCTTGTTACCCAGGCTGGAGTGCAATGGTGCGATCTCGGCTCACCGCAACCTCCGCCTCCTGGGTTCAGGCAATTCTCCTGCCTCAGCCTCCTGAGTAGCTGGGACTACAGGTACATGCCACCATGCCCAGCTAATTTTTGTATTTTTAGTAGAGACGGGGTTTCACCATGTTGACCAGGATGGTCTCGATCTCTTGACCTCGTGATCCACCCGCCTCGGCCTCCCAAAGTGCTGGGATTACAGGCGTGAGCCACCGCGCCCGGCTGTTAAAAATATTTTTTAAAAAAAAGATTCGCCCTGACTCTAGGCTGGAAGTGCGCGGAGATCATGTCATGAGACCCTTGAGAGGCCTGAGAGTCACTGGAACTGGAGAAGCACCATGGGGCCCTGGGAGAGCCCGAGCTCCCGGTGTGGTGCCCGGAGGCAGTAGCTTCAGAGTCTCCAATGCCTGTGAGGCTGGAGGTGAAGTTGGGGGCCCTGGTGCTGCTGCTGGTGCTCACCTTTCTCTGCAGCCTGGTGCCCATCTGTGCTATGCCGGCCAAGAGCTAACTACAAAGCCTCAGCTTCCCGCCAGAAAGCCCTGAGCCTAGTAAGCTGTTTTGCTGGGGGCGGCTTTTTGGCCAACTATCTCCTGGACCTGCTGCCTGACTACCTGGCTGCTATAGGTGAGGCCCTGGCAGCCTTGCACGTGACGCTCCGGTTCTCGCTGCAAGAGTTCATCCTGGCCATGGGCTTCTCCCTCGTCCTGGTGATGGAGTAGATCACATTGGTTTATAAGCAGCAGTCAGGGCCACCTCTGGAGGAAACAAGGGCTCTGCTGGGAACAGTGAATGGTGGGCTGCAGCATTGGCACGATGGACCAGGGGTTTCACAGGCGCGTGGAGCCCCAGCAACCCTCTCAGCTTTGCGTGCCTGTGTCCTGGCCTTCTCCCTGGCCCTCCACTCTGTGTTCGAGGGGCCGGCAGTAGGGCTGCAGCGAGACCGGGCTTGGGCCACGGAGCTGTGCCTGGCTTTGCTGCTCCACAAGGGGATTCTGGCTGTCAGTCTGTCCCTCCGGCTGCTGCAGAGCCACCTGGGGGCACAGGTGGTGGCTGGCTGTGGGATCTTCTTCTCATACATGACACCTCTAGGCATCCGGCTGGGTGCAGCTCTGGCAGAGTGGGCAGGACCTCCGCACCAGCTGGCCCAGTCTGTGCTAGAGCGCATGGCGGCTGGCACCTTTCTCTATATTACCTTCCTGGAAATCCTGCCCCAGGAGCTGGCCCGTTCTGAGCAAAGGATCCTCAAGGTCATTCTGCTCCTAGCAGGCTTTGCCCTGCTCACTGGCCTGCTCTTCATCCAAATCTAGGGGGCTTCAAGAGAGGGGCAGGGGAGATTGATGATCATGTAACCCTGTTCTCCCTTCCCTCCCCCAGTGTGTGGGGAATAGGAAGGAATGGGGAAGGGAAGTACTGAAGACCAAAAAGTTCTCTGGGAGCTAAAGATAGAGCCTTTGGGGCTGTCTGACTAATGAGTGGGAAGTGGGCAGACAAGAGGCTGGCCCCAGTCCCAAGGAACAAGAGATGGTCAAGTCGGTGGAGACTGGATCAGGGGACATAGGATTGGGGAAGACACTTGATTGCTAGAATCAGAGGTTGGACACTATACATTAGGACAGGCTGACATGGGAGGCTGGAGGTGAGCACCAGCTGCTGTGGGACAGGGGTATGGAGAGGTCATAAAGCTAGAGTCAGTGTCCTGTTGGTCCTAGCCCTTTTCAGCACCCTGCCCTTGGAGTGGAACCCTCCTACTTTTCTTAGCTCCTACCCTCATATCTGTCTCCCTCTTCCTGTCTCCCAGGGGACTAGTGCCAAATGGTCTCTCCCTGCCAATTTCGGTATCTTCTCTGACCTCTCCAGTCCTGCTAACTCCTCTATTTTTAAAGTGCCAAACATCCCCTCCCTCCTTCTCAAAGCTCAGTAACGTGGCACTGAGCCCTGCCCAGCCCCTCAGTGAAGGGGGCCTGCTTGTTCTTTAGTTTGGTCCCAGATCGTGGGGTGGGGCAGAAATATTTGCTGCGCTGGGGTAGGGGGAAGGTTGGAAAGCTGCAGCCACCTACTGCTGCTGTACCCTAGGAATATGGGACATGGACATGGTGCCCCATGCCCAGATGATAAACACTGAGCTGCCAAAACATTTTAAAAAATATACTCGAGGTAGTACCTAAGCTGGAGTCGGGTAGAGGTGGGCCGGCACCCCATTCTCACTTCTGGTGCCGCCAGCCTCAAGATTAGACATGGCCCAGAACTTGAAGGACTTGGCGGGACGGCTGCCCGCCGGGCCGCGGGGCATGGGCACCGCGCTGAAGCTGCTGCTGGGGGCTGGCGCCGTGGCCTATGGTGTTCGCGAATCCGTGTTCACCGTGGAAGGCGGGCACAGAGCCATCTTCTTCAATCGGATCGGTGGAGTGCAGCAGGACACTATCCTGGCCGAGGGCCTTCACTTCAGGATCCCCTGGTTCCAGTACCCCATTATCTATGACATTTGGGCCAGACCTTGAAAAATCTCCTCTCCCACAGGCTCCAAAGACCTGCAGATGGTGAATATCTCCTTGCGTGTGCTGTCTCGACCCAATGCTCAGGAGCTTCCTAGCATGTACCAGTGCCTAGGGCTAGACTAGGAGGAACGAGTGTTGCCGTCCATTGTCAACGAGGTGCTCAAGAGTGTGGTGGCCAAGTTCAATGCCTCACAGCTGATTGCCCAGCGTGCCCAGGTATCCCTGCTGATCCGCCGGGAGCTGACAGAGAGGGCCAAGGATTTCAGCCTCATCCTGGATGATGTAGCCATCACAGAGCTGAGCTTTAGCCGAGAGTACACAGCTGCTGTAGAAGCCAAACAAGTCGCCCAGCAGGAGGCCCAGCGGGCCCAGTTCTTGGTAGAAAAAGCGAAGCAGGAACAGCGGCAGAAGATCGTGCAGGCCGAGGGTGAGGCCGAGGCTGCCAAGATGCTTGGAGAAGCTCTGAGCAAGCACCCTGGCTACATCAAACTTTGCAAGATCCGGGCAGCCCAGAATATCTCCAAGACGATCGCCACATCACAGAATCGCATCTATCTCACTGCTGACAACCTTGTGCTGAATCTACAGGATGAAAGTTTCACCCGAGGAAGTGACAGCCTCATCAAGGGTAAGAAATGAGCCTAGTCACCGAGAACTCCATCCCCAGAGGAAGTGGATCTGCTTCTCCTGTTTTTGAGGAGCCAGCCTGGGGTCCAGCACAGCCCTACCTCGCCCCAGTATCATGCGATGGTCCCCCGCACCCGTCCCCCAAACCCCTCTTGGATTAAGGAAGACTGAAGACCAGCCCCTTTTCTGGGAAATTACTTTCCTCCTCCCTGTGTCGGCCGGGGATGTTGGGACAGTGTGTGATTTCTCAGTGATTTCCCACAGTGTTGTTCCCTCCCTCAAGGCTGGGAGGAGATAACCACCAACCCAGGAATTCTCAATAAATTTTTATTACTTAAGCTAAATAAATATATATATATATATACTCAAAAAGCCCAAGGGGGAAGGGCAATGTCTACCCCCAGGGTTATTTTTTGGGAGGGAGGGCTGTGCATAGGACCATATTCTTTAGAATCTATTTTATTAACTGACCTGTTTTGGGACCTGTTATCCAAATAAAAGATGTTTCTAGAAAAAAAAAAAAGATTCAAGACTGGGTGAAGTGGCTCACCCCTGTAACTTTAGCACTTTGGGAGGCCAAAGCGGGTGGATCACTTCAGGTCAGGAGTTCAAGACCAGCCTGGCCAACATGGTGAAACCCCATCTCTACTAAAAATACAAAAAATTAGCTGGACATGGTGGTGCACACCTGTAATCCCAGCTACTCGGGAGGATGAGGCAGAAGAATCACTTGAACCCAGGAGGTGGAGGTTGCAGTGAGCCGAGATTGTGCCACTGCACTCCAGCCTGGGCGACAAAGCCAGACTTTGTCTCAAAAAAGAAAAACAAAGGGATTCAAAGAGTATGTTCTTTGGAAATAAAGCCTGTGTCTTGTTCACCATTTTGAGGCTATAGCTACGAGAAATAAGTAACTAACATGGGTGTTGATGACAAATTTTGAGACATTTTGTAAACTGTGATCTCTATACTATATATTTCAATTCTTTCATTCAGAAGTTGACTGGAAGCTAACAGTATTCCACCCTACCTTGCTTCTTGCAGCTTATAGGCTGGCTGATCTCACTTGTGCATGATTTTCGTTTCTCAAGAGCTTCAGGCTCAATGTCATCTAATCATTTGTCTCCTTCTCTCTATGTTGCCTCACATTAATTAAAAGCATTAATCTGTAATTCTCTCATTTATGCAGAAAGCATGTTGCAATATACATACCAAGCCACATGTTTGGCCGTGGTGGCACAGGCAGAAATGAGAACTGGTTTTTAGCCCTCAAGACACTGTGTCTATAAAAAATAATTTAAAAAAATTAGTGGGCATTGTGACACACACTTCTGTTGCCAGATACTCAGGAGGCTGAGGTGCGAGGATGATTTAAGCCTGGGATTGCAGTGAGCCGTGATTGCACCACTGCACTCCAGCCTTGGCAACAGAGTGAGGCCCTATCTCAAAATTTAAATAAATAATAAAAAAATAAAAGGGAGAAGGATGCATGCAGAAATGATTGCAACGAGAAATGGTGAATGCAATGAAGGGGATTTAAAGCCGTAACACATGGTGGCCCGAAGGTGTCTGTAGTCAACCTGGTCTTGGTGATTCTCTCCTGTTTGTCATGTCTGTGTTACAGGTTGAGGGACATTATAAGAAGTGCCTGTGGAAAAGATGTTAGCTGGGCCAGGTGGCTCACGCCTGGAATACCAACACTTTGGGAGGCTGAGGCAGGTGGATCACTTGAGGCCAGCAGTCTGTCTCTACTAAAAATACCAAAATTAGCCAGGCGTGGTGACACGTGCCTGTAATCCCAGCTACCTGAGAGGCTTAGGCACGAGAATCACTTGAACTCAGGAGGCGGAGGTTGCAGTGAGCCATGATCGCACCACTGCACTCCAGTCTGAGCAGGAGAGCAAGATTCTGTCTAAAAAAAAAAAGAAAGTAAAAGAAAAATAGATAAATAAGATAAACAGAAAAGATACTGTGGAGCATGTTGTTCAATTTATGTACATTGCGTGTCTCTTTAGGAGAACCCTGGAGGCAATCGTCCACCTGACTTCAGAATCAGAACTAGCTCTGCTTTTTCTGAGAAGTCGTGTGATTTTGCCTTATGGATGCTGACTAAGACTGGATCAGGTTCCCTTTTTTGTATCAGCTGCTGGTGAGTTTAGAGCCAAAACTGTACCCATAGCACCTGTCAGTAATTTAAGGTATGTGTAGAACAAGAGACACAGTCTGGCGCTGTATTCTGTTGTAATTTCCTGCAGTTGTTTTTAAAAATTTTTTTTGTCTTTCCTTTTCCATGCCTTTTAATGTGTGTCGTTTTTGCTGTATTAAAACAACTCCATAAATATTTCTAGTGTAAGGCAGGCTATATACATGATAATACTATATAATGATAATAGCAAAACCCTCCCAGCCTCAGGAGGGAGCAAATGATAAGGGGAGTTGTATCGGATGGTGGAGCAGGATATTTCAGGCGGAATGAACACCGTCTGAAAAAGCAAAGAAATGTGAAATGGACATGAGTTCTGGCTTCCATTTTTGTGTTGTAAAAGGAATTCACCTAATAACACATTCCCCTTCCCCGCTATCACTGTCTTCTTGTTCCATCAGGTGCATTCTGTATATTTCTAATGTCTCCTATTAGGATGAACAAGCTTGGAGGAGGTAATCATGAAGCAGCTTTATCCAGCTTACACCATCCAACCTCTTTGAAGTCCACACTGGGGGCTCGTTCATCCCCATGGCCCTAGAAGAAAACTCAGGCAGGCCTCAGGATTTTTCTAGGCTCTTTTCACTTTATCATAAAACAATGTCTTCAATGGAGGAATTAAACTAACTGTTCCCATGTATTGATTACAGTTGAGGCTTTTGCCTTCTGCTAGCTCAAGAGGGAAGCCTCAACTGGGGAAGGGCCAGCGTTGGTTTCTCTATCTTTGCTAGTTGTTCCCTCCTTCATCTCGCCAGGAATGGGGTTTAGGGAAGGAGTGAGTAGAAGAGCAAGAAACTGATTGCTTGACTGGCTTTGGCATGGCGATCGAAGTGCCACGGCAGCCCCTCACGTCCACTTTTTCACTCCATCTCTTGCTTCAATGACCAGGTGTAATGGGATTCACTTGGAAACATAGTGTATTCTTTGCTTTCTGCTCTAGGGCTTCTTTGCTTCCATCCAGGAGGATCCCAAAGGAACCCACTCAGCATTTCTAACACATGCGTGAGGGAATTAGAGACCCATAGAGCAATGTTTGCCCATCAGGGCGGCAATTGGAGGACAAATGCTTCTTCTTTCTTTATCTCAGAAGGTCCATCTGACAGCGCATCCTACAAAGCTCCTTAGCAAGCCCCCTGGTGAGATTGAGCCCCAGTTGCCTGCAGAGCAATTCAACGATGCACTCTTGGACCAGCTCTTTCTCCTCTGCTTTTACTCTTTCTAACTCCCATTTTTTATTTTAGTGGTCATTTCCCAAAACAAGCCACCTGCATGCAAATCCTTGTCTTAAGCTCTGCTTTTTGGAGGAACTCAGGCTATTGGAGAAATCAAGCAATTAGATGCCTGTTTCATTTTTGCAGCAGTTAGAACTGACTTTTTTCTAGATGCTTTCATGAGTTCATTAGGAAACTGTCCCTTGGACCTCTCATCCTTGGTTTCTTGACAGAGCAATCGCCTTTTTATTTCCATGTGTCGTTATTTTCACCCTTGGCTACTGAGGTAGGAATGGCTACATAATTTGTGGGGCCCAGTGCAAAATGAAAATGTCAGGATCCTTGTTCAAAAAATATTCAGAATTTCAAGAAGGCAGTGGCAGTGCATTAAACCCAAGTGTGGGGTCCTTCTGAGTGGAGGAACTTGTGAGGCTGTACAGTCTTCACAGTCATGAAGCCCACCCTGCCTTTGGCCTTTATACCCACGTTTCCAATTAGGGGACTCCACATCAGGTCTCTTCCAGAGAGCTCCACATTTGGCCCATGAAACGCCACATCCTTTGCCCGGCACTCTGCTGACCCTACTGTATTAGCCAGCCTTTTCCTAGGTTTCCCAGTGTAAGCCACATGCAATGCATGAGTTATTATTATTATTTTGGAGCTGGAGGCTCACTATGCTGCCCAGCCTGGTCCCGAACTCCTGGGTTCAAGTGATCCTCCTGCCTCAGCCTCCCAAAGTGCTGACATTACAGATGTGAACTACCGCACCCAGCCTGCATCAGTATTTGTGCTAGCCAGACCTCCAAAAAATCTCCAATGAGCCTTGCCTCTTGATTTTTATGACCTCCCATAAAAATTTAGCCCTGACCTCTGTGACCAATAGACTATGGCAAAAATAACAAGTTGTTACTTCTGAGAGTAGGTCAGAAAAGGTATTGTAGCATTTTGGCTTTGTTTCCCTGATTTGCTTACTCAGGGGGAAGCCAGCTACCATGCCTCTAGGACACTCAAGTAACCCCATGGAGATGACATTGCAGAGGAGAACTGGCCCAAAGCCAGCGCCCACTTTGCCATCTGTGTGAATAATCTACCTTTGGGTGGATCCTCCAGTCCAAGTCAATGAGGGACATTTGATTGAAACCTTGTGAAAACCCAAGTAGGACCTGACCAGCCAAGTTGCTCCTGAATTCCACAGGCATAGAACGGTAAGAAATTACAGATCATTTTTGTTGTTTTGAGTCACTGAGCTTTGGGATGATACGTCAAGCAGCGAAGGATAACTAATACAGTTTTAAAAAGCAAGGCTTCCTTTAGGTAAGAAACAGCTCTTTTTAAACAAATTCCTGTCTCTCAATTTCCAAGCTTCCCGTGGACCAGACATGGTGGTCATGTCTGAGAGACAATTTGAAGGGTCCTGTTAGGTCCTGATGAAGTAGACTGCCTGGAGGGAACTTCTAACCCTAGGAGAGAAAAGTTGTAGGTATCTGGATAACACTGATCCTGTGTATACACTCAACTTAGCGTGAGAGATTTAAAAAATTTAATGTGAGAGATTTAAATAGCTATCTTTGCCACTGATTTTTATTTTTCCATCTTGTTCTAATATTCCATTTTAGAATATGCCTGAACATTCATTTTCACCTTCAGTTATATTTTCTTGCCCAAATTGAAAATCAATGGAATCCATGTCTTAAAATATATTCCCCCTCCATATCCTCAATGATATCGTCTCTGTGAATTGGTTTCGGGAAACCTTCTATATTGCAGAGCTTAATGGAGTTGGTGTAACATTCTTATGACAGCCAAATTGGGTAGCCATGGCCTTGGAAAACTGAGAAGTCAAAAACAGTAGGAATATTCATTATAAAACAGAAGTCTGGAAAACTGCCCATGTTCTGAGAAAAACCTTTTAGCCAAAGAACTCAAATTCCCATTCAGATTTTCATGGGTAAAATTCCAAAAAAAGTCTTTTTTTAGCAGAGAGAGAGAGAGAGAGAGAGAGAGCGAGCTGTGTTCATAGCTGTGACCTAATTCTGCTAATAAGAAATTTATTACTGAGGACCAGATAATTTATTTAATATCTAATCACAGACTTATTTTCATGCAACATGGACCTGGGATTTGTTAGAGCCTTCGGGGAGCTACAGTACTAGTTACTGCTCTTCTCTAACAACCTATGTGATCTCTCTGCATCTTGTTCTCTTTTTCTGCAGGAGTCTGAGAATATCTGTTGACCAGAGATTAAACTATCAGAAGGCTTTGAAGTGCTGTAAATGCTATACCTATTTGAGGTTTCATTATTATTTTGTCTTTTACGTTTAGAGTCATTTTCTGGAAGAGGGGAGAAAAACGGCTTATGTGACATTATAAAAACATTAAAAGTCAAATAAAAAACAAGCCAATGCACGATGACTGTTAAGCAAGTTTCTGTTAATTGAATCATATTTCTCCACTTATTTGCATAAAGAATGATGATTGGTTTCCATGGGGGCAGGTGGCTTGCAACGAAGCAAAATCACACTCAAAATTGTAGGAAATCTGTAAGCAGTCATTTAAAATACTAAAATAGATTATGGATATATGAGTGTAATGTGACAGTGAACCTGTGTCATTCTTTGAAGGAAGGTCCTTAAAGAAAGGGGGATTTCTTTGATCCCAGGACTTTCCCTTGAGTCTAGAGGAAGCAGGTTTTTCTGCTTATGATAGAAATAAGATATTCCTGGGTAAGGGTAGAAATTAGATGTGTGTCTCAGGGTTTGGTTGGAGAGCAGAAGGTGCTCTGTAGATTGCAGGGCTCTATTCAAAGGACTTAGGGCCATAAAATACATTTGGGACTCCACTATGGCTGATCTTAGCCTGAGATGCCACAACAGAAGTGCTCATGGGCTCTAATTCTCAAGAATGTGTGGAAACTCCAACCCAATGTTCTTAGCTATGGTGGGAAAGCCAGTAGTTCTCAGGAACAATGTGGGAAGCTGTGTGAACCACATGGCTGCAACTACCTCCAAGACAAATGACCCCATCTCCTCTGTGCCTTCGGGGTCTAGCTGAGTCCTCTCATTGGCAAAGTCTTGCCGGGAACCACATGGGAAGTGGATCCTTGGAAGTGAGCCCCTGGAATGGGAACTTTGAAGGGAGAGAGGATGATGCCGAACCCAGGGAGGTCTGTGTGCGCTCTGCTGACACCAATTGAGTCATCTCAGTGAACTTGTCAGCAATGTTATGAAGGTGGCATCATTCAGCTCTTAATTTTCTTTTTTTTTTTTTTTTTGAGACGGAGTTTTGCTCTTGTTGCCCAGGCTGGAGTGCAATGGCACGATCTCGGCTCACTGCAACCTCCGCCTCCTGGGTTCAGGCAATTCTCCTGCCTCAGCCTCCTGAGTAGCTGGGATTATAGGCACGCGCCACCATGCCCAGCTAATTTTTTGTATTTTTAGTAGAGACGGGGTTTCACCGTGTTGACCAGGATGGTCTTGATCTCTTGACCTCGTGATCCACCCATCTCGGCCTCCCAAAGTGCTGGGATTACAGGCTTGAGCCACCGCGCCCGGCCCTCTTAATTTTCTTTTTAAAAAGATGATAAAAGTGAGGCTCAGAGAAGTTACATAACTAACCTAGATCACACAATTGGTATTTAATCACTAGAATTCAAACTTGGGTCTGTATGAGGGAAAATCCCTAGCTCCTTTGGTATTTTACACATATAGGCTAGTGGTTCAAACTTTAGCTGTATTAGTATCAGTTAGAAGAATCACCCACCCCCAGAGTTTCTGAGTCAGCAGGTTTGGGGGTGGAGTGGGAGGGGAGTGACCTGAGATTTGCATTTCTAACAAGTTCCCAGGTAATGCTATTGCTGCTCGTTCAGAGACCACAGTTTGAGAACTCTAGGGTAGGAAGATGATCCTATTCCTAATCTCAGTCTACAAGTGCTCAGGGCCAGGCAGATCCTACAAAATACCAAATTTGCTTTGAATATTTCTATTGCATTTGAATATGGTTCCTGTCACCTAGTGTAGATGCTGTGGTGCTTGGCTTTGTGTGTATATGAGTGAGGGGTGTGTGTATGTATATATGTGTGTGTATTTTAGCTACATAGCCTTAGCAGGTAATTGTACAGCTGCATGAAAATGAATGAACTCGTATTTCTGACTGCTCCCTTATTTGGAAACCAGGGTGGATACCTGGTGCTATGCATATTTTCCTGATTGAGCCAGAATACCAAATTAAGCTTTTGAGTTGATGATTTATTATTTCTTTGTGAGTTTTTTTTTTTTTTAATCAGGATTTGATAAGTAAATGGTCCAAGTCTTACTTTGGCATTCATGGGAGTAACATTAGTCTTGACGAATTATTTGCTTATTCATTGAGGTATAATTTAATTCTATAGAAATTGCATGTCAATTTAGCACACGTTAATGAGCAGATACTGTCTCATAGCTTAACGGAAGTGTCATCCTTTTAAGGTGGAGGAAAAAACCATTTAAGGAATCAATAGTCAACTAGGAAGCTGAGCATGGTGGCTCACGCCTATAATCCCAACACTTTGGGAGGCTGACGTGGGAGGATTGCTTGAGCCCAGGAGTTCAAGAGCAGCCTGGGTAACACAGCGAGACCTCATCTCATTAAAAAAATTTAAACAGCCGGGCGCGGTGGCTTAAGCCTGTAATCCCAGCACTTTGGGAGGCCGAGGTGGGTGGATCACGAGGTCAAGAGATCGAGACCATCCTGGTCAACATGGTGAAACCCTGTCTCTACTAAAAACACAAAAAATTAGCTGGGCATGGTGGCGTGTGCCTGTAATCCCAGCTACTCAG
>NW_022436943.1:50982648-50983477 GCF_009761245.1 Sapajus apella | reverse complement strand
AAAAAAAAAAAAAAAAAAAAAGAAAATTTAAACAAACAATCCCCGCCCCCCACAATTCCAATAAACTATAGGAGGAACTCTATTTAGAAATTTATTGGACTCAACCAACTTTATGGACCTCTTGGGTCAGATATGCAGATTTCAAAGGCCCTGGCCAATGTCAAGGGGTAACTGCGCTCTCTCTCTGGATACAGTCAGAAAGGCCTGGGCCTTGCTTCCTAGTAGCTAGAGAGTGATGGGCTGTCATGTAACCTCTGGATGTCCTTACCTGTCAGTTGAGGGGATGAGTTCTAATGCGCATTTTATAGGATTGTAGTGAAGGTTAAATGATGTAATGAATGGCTGCAAAGGTTCTGAAATGTAGTTGATTCTCAACAAATTGTTATGATTGTTATATTACAATGCTACTATTTACCTTAGTGATGATTTTCCCCTTTTCTTTATTTCCTCTTTCTTCCTCCATTCTTCCTTACTCCCCTTCCTCCTTCCTTATTTCCTTTCCTTTTTTCTACTTCTTTTCTCTTTGTGTGTGTTTTGAGACAGGGTGTCGCTGTCGCCCAGGCTGGAGTGCAGTGGTGTGATCATGGCTCGCCACAGCCTCAACCTCCTACACTCGAGTGATCCTCCCACTTCAGCCTCCTGAGTAGCTGGGACTACAGGCACATGCCACCTTACCCTGCTAATTTTTGTATTCTTTTTTTTTTTAAGAGACAAGGCTCTACTATGTTGACCAGGCTGGTCTCAAGCTCCTGAGGCCAAGAAATCTGCCCGCTTCAGCCTCCTGAGTAGCTGGGACTACAGGCACATGGCACCTTGCCCTGCTGATTTT
>NW_022436943.1:50982126-50982638 GCF_009761245.1 Sapajus apella | reverse complement strand
TGAGTAGCTGGGACTACAGGCACATGGCACCTTGCCCTGCTGATTTTTGAGGCCAAGAAATCCACCCGCTTCAGCCTCCCAAAGTGCTGAGATTACAGCTGTGAGCCGCTGTGCCTGGCTCCTCCACTTTTCTTTTCTTTTTTATTGTATATTTATTGCTTGTATATTTATTGTATGTTTTCTTGTATGTTTATTGCATGTATATTTCTTGTATGTTTATTATACCCTTATTATAAAGGGCATTACTCATAAACAACAAAATGGAAGAAACATGGGTGTTGTGGTGCTTCTGTGTCCTCTCCAGGTGTGCTGTGCCCTCAATATGTCCATGTATTCACCAACCTGGAAGCTCCTCAATGAATATTTCTTTCAGGAATCTGAGATGAGCCATTTTTTGGCCCAGAAAGTTTGGCCATTTCAAATCACTCTCCCCTTCACCAGCCATGTAGCCTGCCCCTTCTCCCACCCGTATGCACATTGCACTTCTCTCCATTATCTTTTTTTTTTTTTTT
>NW_022436943.1:50973607-50982026 GCF_009761245.1 Sapajus apella | reverse complement strand
TCACTCTTGTTACCCAGGCTGGAGTGCAATGGCGCGATCTCGGCTCACCGCAACCTCCGCATCCTGGGTTCAGGCAATTCTCCTACCTCAGCCTCCTGAGTAGCTGGGATTACAGGCACGCGCCACCATGCCTGGCTAATTTTTTTTTGTAGTTTTAGTAGAGACGGGGTTTCACCATGTTGACCAGGATGGTCTCGATCTCTTGACCTCGTGATCCACCCGCCTCGGCCTCCCAAAGTGCTGGTATTACAGGCTTGAGCCACCGCGCCCGGCTCTCCATTATCTTTTTGAGTCAAATTCATCCCAACCTTCAAGACAAAGCTGGAGCGTCACCTTCTCTGTGAAGCCTGCCATGATTACCTCCATCTATGACAGAGATCAGAGCTGTTGCCAGCACACCCTTCCTTCTCAGTGCCTTCAATCTGGTGCTGAGATAATCCGTATTCCTGTCTATATCCTCCAAATGCCGGCAGCTCTTTGAGGAAATGACCAACTGTGGTTTGCATATTCATGACCATAATACCTGGCCCAGAACAAGCAGTTGGTGAATAAATTCATGCTTCCTCAGGTGCACATAATGACTATCAGTCTGATGATTTGGGGGATCACAGTTGATACTAGGTTGAGATGAGTGAGATACCTAAGACATAACATTTTTGTTTTTTATTTTTTCCGAGTTGGGGTCTTGCTCTGTTGTCCAGGCTGGAGTGCAGCGGAGCCATCTTGGCACACCGTAACCTCCACCTCCCAGGTTCAAGCAGTTCTCCTGCCTCAGCTTCCCCAGTAGTTGGGATTACAGGCTCCTGCCACCATGTCCAGTTAATTTTTGTATTTTTAGTAGAGACAAGGTTTCACCACATTAACCAGGCTGATCTCAAACTCGACGTCAAGTGATTCACCTGCCTCAGCCTCCCAAAGTGCTGGGATTACAGGCGTGAACCACTGCGCCCGACCTAAAACACTACATTTAAGGAGGTTCTCACTGTCAAGACACTCATGGTGGACACCCTGAGTTACTGAAAACATCAGATGCTTCATCTATACTCATTACACAAGACAACTTTTACTGGCATCTGGGCTTAAAAACTTGAATATTATTTTTTTGCTCACGCATTTCCAAGAACTGACATTATATTACCCCATGTCTTGGCATGGCTGAGATAAGGGCATCCTTCAATCTCTGGTCAGGTTGGCTGAGAGCCTGTCACATGCCAAGCCCTTTGCTACTCACTGGGGATACAGTGCAGGTGTGATGGACAGCCCATCTTCAGCACCATCTCAGTTCTCACAGGGCTCAGAGGAATGGGCATGGAGCCAGGAGAATGCTCATCAAGAATTGTACATGAATGGCTATAATACAGGATTAAGCAAGGTTCAGTTTAGTAGGCGTAGTAAAGAGCGAATGTTATGGGTATGTGAAGATGACTTCTAGCTGGGAAGATGGACAGAACTTGTGAAGGAGGTGGCATTTGATGATTCACACTAACCTGGCCAATGTTATTCATGCCTCACTTGGTCCCCTTTACTGAGTCCATCTGCTGGGGTGGTTGGTTTCTAAGGCCAACAGTGGCACCCTTCTCTGAAGAGTTTCCCTCTGCTAATAAAAGCCCTCGCTCCCCATCCCCATGGGTGGCTATATTCTCCCCACATGGATGGCTCCCAGATAATGACTCACCCATGCCTCAGCTCAAAGTAGGGCAGCTCTGTGGTGCCATTCACATTCTAGAGCTCGGGTTAAGCCCACATTTCAGCTGAAGTCACCGTGTGGCTTAGCTCTTTGGCCTTTTCCCCTTCCCTTTTCCTTTATGTTTCTCTCCAGACAGTGCCCCAGTAAACCATTTACACAAGAGTCCCCATCTTGGGCTATACTTCTAGGGATTCAGGCTTAAGGCGAAAACCAACAAGGGCAATAGTGGTGCTATTACTCATAACTTGATATTTGCAGCATTGCACATGTTCACTGATCTAATTTTTATAACATCCTGTGAATTGTTTTTTTTTTTTTTTTTTGAGACGGAGTTTCGCTCTTGTTACCCAGGCTGGAGTGCAATGGCGCGATCTCGGCTCACCGCAACCTCCGCCTCCTGGGTTCAGGCAATTCTCCTGCCTCAGCCTCCTGAGTAGCTGGGATTACAGGCACATGCCACCATGCCCAGCTGATTTTTTGTAGTTTTTTTTAGTAGAGATGGGGTTTCACCGTGTTGACCAGGATGGTCTCCATCTCTTGACCTCGCGATCCACCCGCCTCGGCCTCCCAAAGTGCTGGGATTACAGGCGTGAGCCACCCGTCCTGGTTTGCAGACGAGGAAGCTGAAACTCAGAGAGGTTAGGGTTCCTTTGCCCATGTTCTCACAGCTGCTAAGCTGGGAGTCTAGGAAGTCTGGCTTTCCATTTCCTGATAGGAAGTACTCCATGGCACGTTCATCTCTATACACCCTCAGGGCTTGAGAGCTGGTGCCAGAGGAGCTCTGCATGAGGGTGCAGGACTCGGGTGCTCTGGAGTTTGGAGGCAAGAACCACCGTGAGAAGAGTGCAGGGTGTCAAGTCAGGCAGCCTGGATCTTAGATCTGGGCTGCATCTCAGGGCAGTGGGACAGCTCCTTCCTGGGCCTCAGACTTTTTAACCTGTAAAACGGGCTGTGCAGCTACTTTCAGAGCTGTTCTGGACCTCCTGTGAGGATATGCATTTCTCATCCTCTTGCCTGGCATGTGGCAGGCAGGCAGTTCATGTTGCAGTCAGCCTGTCTGGGCCCATCTGGTGGCAGAGGCAGAGCAGCTGGCCCTCAGCATCCCAGGTGTCTGGATATCAGTGAGCAGGGACACCAGCTCTGGTCTTGAGACAGAGGCTGCTTTGAGATGGGTGAAACTTTTGTTCTCCCTCCTGTGAGAAGGAGATGAAGGCGACTTTGCTCTTATCAAAATACAACTGCCCCTGGTGTGGCGTGGCGTGGCGTGGCGTGGCGTGGCGTGGTGTGGTGTGGTGTGGTGTGGTGTGGTGGCTCTCTCCTGGTACTTCACAATCCTCAATACGTGGTTTTCCCATTTGGTCCAAGGAGGTTGCTTGGGGGTCAGCAGGAGGGTAAAGAGATGGGCTGTCCCATCCATAGGTCGGCGCCTGGGAGTTATCCCAGTTCCATTTATATTCCTTTGGACAAAACTGAGTTTATATCTACACCTTGCTGCCAGGGAGGCTGGAAAATTGGGATTTTATTATTGGAAGAAGGGGGACAAGTAGAAGCTTCTGCCTGGGTGGACAGTATGGTGCAAAGATGGTGGTCATAACCTGGAATCCTTCATGGGCATTCTCCGTCTGCCAACCACACGTATTTAATTTTATTTTTAAAATAATTTTTGAGATGGAGTTTTGCTCCTGTTGCCCAGGCTGGAGTGCAATGGTACAATCTTGGTTCACTTCTACCTCTACCTCCCAGGTTCAAGCAATTCTCCTTTCTCAGGCTCCCAAGTAGCTGGGATTACAGGCACGTGCCACCACGCCTGGCTAATTTTATATTTTTAGTAGAGATGGGATTTCACCATGTTGGTGAGGCTGGTCTCGAACTCCTGACCTCAGGTGATCTGCCCATCTTGGCATCCCTAAGTGCTGGGATTACAGGCATGAGCCACTGCACCCAGCAATACAAGCTGTTTTTACTGTAATATTTTCACAGTCACCCTATGAGATGGACACTATTAGAGGCATGCCTATGGTACTGATGGGGAGGTTCAAGGGCAGAGCTTGGATTTGAGCCCCTGGCAAGCCAGCTTTGGCGGCTACACAGCTAACCACCACTACACTGTATGGAGGGTTCCAGAATGGATAAACACAGTTTTCACTAACGGATTTGCTATTTACTGATCTTGTGGCTTTGAGGAAACTATATTCCCTCACAAGTTCTTAGTGTTCCCCTGACAGAGTGTCGTATGGATCAAATGAAATCACAACACGTGATAGCTGTTTGTCAATTGGAAAAAGCTAGAAGGAAGACTGACTGTGATTTCTTTTAGTGAACGTGGGCCTCTGACTTCCAATGGCGGCGGAGAGAGAGAAGCCGTGATTGTCGTGTGCATAAAATGCTCTTTTTTTATGGCAATCCTCTGGACTCAGCCCATAGCCCCCATTCTTTCACTGCCTCCTATTTCTGTAGGATGACTTTGCCTTTCTGTATTACTCAGCTGGAATAATATGACAGATGAGAGCAACAGAAAGGAAAAGAAAAGATATGAAAGTTTGCTAAATAGAGAAGATCTGCTACTTCACTAGGAAGAGCTGGAGCCTGAAGAAGATTAAGGTAGAATTTCTCACTAAATCTTGCCGCATGGCCGTCAGCCACTTCTCTCTCTCTCTCTCTCTCCCTGTCTCTCTCTCTCTCTCGATGGAGTCTGGCTCTGTCGCCCAGGCTGGAGCGTAGTGGCGTAATCTCGGCTCACTGCAGCCTCTGTCTGCCAGGTTCAAGTGATTCTCCTGTCTCAGCCTCCCAAGTAGCTGAGATTATAGGAATGTGCCACACCTGTCTAATTTTCATATTTTTAGTAGAGACAGCGTTTCATTATGTTGGCCAGGCCGGTCTCGAACTCCTGGCCTCAAGTGATCCTCCCACCTTGGCCTCCCAAAGTGCTGGGATTACAGGCATGAGCCATTGCACCCAGCCAGTCACTTCTCTTAGGAATGACTAAAAAGCCTTTGTTATTATTTGTCCATAACAGATGCAGAACTCAAGTCCACCAGCACTAGACTGAAGTGGGTGTCTCACAGCATGGTGCAGGCGTGTCTTTGAGTCCAGTCGCTGGTGCACTGGGGGCTCAAGGAGTAATTGCATTAAATGAGTGAGCAGCTTTTGGCTTGTGTGGCCAAAAGGTTCTTCTACAGCAGCTGCTAAAGTGGTTGTGCATGGAGCCGTCTGCAAACTGGGTCAACAGGTCAATCGGGCCTTTTATATGCCAACCAGGCTGCCTATATTTACGTTTAGGGTCAGATCTAGGGCAGAAAATGATGCAGGCAAAAGAAATCCACTTAGAACTTTTCTGTGCTGATGCTGACTGCATGGAGGAGCTGTTCATTATTTATAGCGCACACAATTGTGTTTTGTCCAGTAACCTTATTTGGGCATATAAATAAGCCAGGGATAAGAGAGGAGAACAAAAATGCATTGATTTTTTTCTTCTCATATGAAAGGTAGATGAAGCGATTTTATATTTGAGGTTTTCTGGCTGGCATATTACCCAGACAGCAGGAATTAGAACAGATTTAATCTTCCAATCCATACTAATGGGGGCATTAGAAACACTGTTTATTAAATTTATTAAATTTATCTTTTAGACACTTTTAATATATTCCATTGCAGCCTTGCAGCGTAAGTGCTGAATAATGATAATGTTTAGCATTTATTGAATGCTTATTTTGATTGTGCCAGACACCGTGGTAAGCAACACACATGATCTCATTCAATCCTTACCACAAAAGTGTGAAAAGACACCTATTTCAATTCCCATCTTACAGATGAGAAACTTGAGGCACAGAGAAGGACAACAGTTTGCTGAAATCCATTTAGCTAGTGAAAGGAGGCTGGGGATTGAAGTCAACTTTCCTCTGTGAGTTCATGCATCGGATGTTACATTGAATGACAGGGATCTCTGCAGCTGTGGGCTGGGAAGTCCTTTCATGTTCTAGAAGTGGCAGGTGTCAGAAGCAAAGGGAGCAAATCCTCAAAAGATGCTTGCTGAATGCTGAGGACAGGGCTTATTCTTTTGCCTAAGGAATCTCATTTTAAACTCAGAACAAGCGCTCTATAGGTTCACCTACTTTTGGGCACCTCTAGAACCTTCTGCCTAAACCAAAATAGAATCTTAAATTTTCTTAATTTACATTTTTTTGAGGCAGAGTTTCACTCTTATTACCCAGACTGGAGTGCAATGGCCTGATCCTGGCTCACGGCAACCTCCGCCTCCCGGTTCAAGTGATTCTTCTGCCTCAGTCTCCCGAGTAGCTGGGATTACAGATGAGCACCACCACGCCCGGCTAATTTTGTATCTTTAGTAGAGACAGGGTTTCTTCATGTTCGTCAGGCTGGTCTCGAACTACTGACCTCAGGTGACCTGCCCGCCTCAGCCTCCCAAAGTGCTGGGATTACAGGCGTGAGCCACCGTGACTGGCCAATTTACACTTTTAAATACAGGTAACATAGCAGTTTTCCTGACATCTATTCTCAAGGGGTGGGGCATCAATGAATTGGCTTTTTTTTTTTTTTTTTTTTTTTTTTTTTGTGAGGGGGGTTTTCCCTGTCGCCCAGGCTGCAGTGCAGTTGACACAGCGATGTCAGTTCACAGGAAACTTTTCTTCCCTGGCTGAATGGATTCTCCTGCTTAGCCTCCCCAGTAGCTGGGATTACAGGAACATACCACCAGGCCCAGCTAATTTTTTGTATTTTTTTAGTGGAGATGGGGTTTTACCATGTTGGCCAGGCTGGTCTCAAACTCTGGACCTCAAGTGATCTGACTGCCTTAGCCTCCCAAACTGCTGGGATTACAGGCGTGAACCAACCATGGTGCCCACTCTGTACACGTTTATTGAGCAGCTACTACTTGTCAGTGTTGGGAATATCAGGTTTAAAGAAACAATCTCTTAGAAAGTCATGGTTTTTCTAAGAGAGAAATACAGGGCAGCATCCACAGTCCACGGGAAAAGTGCTGTGACAGAGGTGACAGGCCACCAACACTCGGCATGATAGCAGCCCCAGGCTGGGCCCCATGGTCCTTGCGTCGTTGTATGTCTCCTTATGGAGGCAGTTCCCTCCCACATTGTGAACTGTGCAGCTAATAGGGTATTGCAGAAATGAGGGCGTGTATTACCCACCCTTACAAGGTGGGTCATATAGGACTTTGCAGCTTCTGTCTTTTTTTTTTTGGGTCTCTCTCTCTAGGAGAAGCCAGCCACCATGTTATGAGGACACCCAAGCAATCCTGTAGAAAGTTCCATGTGGTGCCAGACGCAGTGGCTCACTCCTGTAATCCCAGTACTTTGGGAGGCTGAGGTGGGTGGATCATGAGGTTAGGAGTTCAAGACCAGCCTGGCCAATATGGCGAAACCCTGTCTCTAATAAAAATGCAAAAATTAGCCAGACATGGTGGCGGGCGCCTGTAATCCCAGCTACTCAGGGGACTGAGGGAGGAGAATCGCTTGAACCCAGGAGGCGGAGGTGGTAGTGAGCCAAGATCATGCCACTGCACTCTATCCTGAGTGACAGAGTGAGACTCCATCTCAAAAAAAAAAAAAAAAAAAAAAGAAAAAGAAAATTCCATGTGGTGAGGAACTGATACCTCCAATCCATGGCCAGTACCAATTTACTTATCACGTGAGAGCATCCTGGAAGCAGACCCTCATGTCTCAGCCATGCCTTCAGATGGCTGCCGTCTTATGGGAGTCCCCAAGCTGGAACTGTCCAGGCAAGCTGCTCCCACATTCTTGATCCACAGAAACTGTGAAATGATGAATGTTTATAGTTGTTTCAAGTCACTTACATTTTAAGTTCATTTGTTATGCAGCAGTAGATAATGGAAACTCCTTAAACAGGAGCCCAGTCTGAGGAGGATGGAGATGGTAATCAGGAAAGGCTTCCTGGAAGAGGTGTTAGCTGAGCTATGTCTTGTAGAATGAGGAGGAGTTCTGAGTAGGAGTCAGTGAGGCTGAGAGTGTTGGGGTGCTAGGGCTTTCTGGGCTGGAGGAACAATATGTATAAAGGACCACTTCAGGTCCCATCTGCTCTGCAAAGTCTTCCCTAACCATTCACTGTCTGATTCATTCATTTACTTACTCATTCATTCGACAAGGCTTTGATGACAGCCTCCTATATCCCAGGCTGCATGCAGAGTACTGGGGTTGCTATAAGTTGCATTTCTGAGACTGCTCAGTTAGGCATAGAAAACTCAGATGCCCATGGGGCCAGCAAGTAATGCAAGCCAGTGAGGCTGAGTTTACAGGAGTGGTGTACTGTGAGTCAGGGGTGAGGCCACTGAGAAGTGGAGAGCCCAATTCCCAAGAAAGGGCCACCATTCCTCCGCTCCAGTTGTTTGCTGCATGCCAGAATGTAAGCCCAAATTGGTCAGATCTTCCCATTTGTCAAGAGAATCTAGACATTGCATTTTAGTATAAAGTCTTCTAATTTTCAAAAAGCAAATTTGACCCAAACTAGTGGTCAAATTTCCCTTTTTCCAGTCTTATGTTCAGGAGCTCCATGAGTTGGCTGGTGGAGATGTCAGCTTCTCTCCCGCGCTGACCACAAACCTTTGTCCTCTGCCTTATGGTTAGCTTGAGTCCTATGTGACTGGTGCAATGATTAACTATCTCAATAGCCTTTCTTTCTTCTTTCTTTCTCTCTCTCTTTCTTTCTTTCTTTCTTTCTTTCTTTCTTTCTTTCTTTCTTTCT
>NW_022436943.1:50940867-50973507 GCF_009761245.1 Sapajus apella | reverse complement strand
CTTTCTCTCTTTCTCTTTTTTCTTTTCTTTTCTTTCTTTTTTCCTTCTTTCTTTCTTTCTTTCTTTCTTTCTTTCTTTCTTTCTTTCTTTCTTTTCTTTCTTTCTCTCTCTCTCTCTTTCTTTCTTTTTGAGATGGAGTCTTGCTCTGTAACCCAGGCTGGAGTGCAGTGGCATGATCTTGGCTCACTGCGACCTCCACCTCCTGGGTCCTGGTTCAAGCGGTTCTCCTACTTCAGCCTCCCAAGTAGCTGGGATTACAGGTATCCGCCACCATGCCCAGCTAATTTTTGTATTTTTAGTAGAGACGGGGTTTCACCATGTTGGCCAGGCTGCTCTTGAACTCCTGACATCATGATCTGCCCACCTCGGCCTCCCAAAGTCCTGGGATTATGGGTGTGAGCCACCGTGACTGGCCTGTCTCAATAGTTTTCTAAGTGGTGGCATATAACACCCAAGCTCTACCGATCACCAGTGAGGGAAAAGGAAGCTGGTGTTAATCCACATGGAGACGCTTCCATAGCTCCTCAGCAAAGCGCTCCGTAGCCCAATGCTGTTATGGTAAAGGTGTCAAAGCAAAATTACAGAATGTAAAGTCTTTAATCTGGTGGGCCGTGAGCACTGCATGCCTTCCTGAAGCCACAATGCTTACTGATAGCATCCAGGGTTGGCCACCTAGTGACTTTTCAGTATATACTGGTATGTGGCTCTGGGAGTGTCCATATCTTAGGAAGGGAGGACGGTGAGTTTACGGAAGCCTTTCTGGGTGTAAGCATGGGGCTGTGCATGCAGAAGTTTCTTTAGTTCTCCAACAGCCCTGGAAGATTGGTGCTATCATTCTTTTCATTTTACAGATGAGAAAATGAAGTCCCAGGGAAGTTTACTGATTTGTGCAAGGTCTTGCAGCCAGTAAGAGGATGGACAGGCACCTCCTCTGGGACTGTTACAGGTCTATGTCTGGCCGGGGGAGGTGGCTCACACCTGTAATCCCAGCACTTTGGGAGGCCGAGGCGGGCAGATCATGAGGTCAAGAGATCGATACCATCCTGGCCAACATGATGAAACCTTGTCTTTACTAAAAATACAAAAATTAGCTGGGCGTGGAGGTGTGTGCCTGTAACCCCAGCTGCTCGGGAGGACGAGGCATGAGAATCGCTTGAACCTGGGAGGCGGAGGTTGCAGTGAGCCAAAACCATGTCGCTGCACTCCAGCCTGGTGGACAAAGCGAGACTCTGTGTCCTCCCCCCCCCGAAAAAGAGTCTATGTTCTTATCTACTCTGCTGTAATTTTTCTCCCTGGCATCAAAAGAGAGAAAGCACTGGAGTTTCTGAGTTCTTATTGGAGAGGAGCTCAGCAATGACAGTCTGATTGGAAGAGGAGCAGGCTGTGGGACATGTGAAGCAGGTCCTACAGAGAAGGCACAGTTTATTGTTTTGTGTTTTCTCTTTGAATGAGGTGCTTCTTCTTCTTCTCCTCCTACTCCCAAGTAAGCCCTTGGTGACGCCACTGAGAGGGACCTAGTTATGAAAGGAATTTCGAGGACAACCCATATGTCAGATCTAGTGACATAGTTTGTATTGAGCTTGTGAGTTATTAATTAGGTGAGTCTTTTTATCTGTTGTATCAAGTACCTTGATTTGTGGTGGGAAATGGCACAAAGGAGAAGAAACGCTACATGCTTTGGAGCCTGGGAAATGTGAATTTCAATCCTGATTTACTCACTAACTAGCTGTGCGATCTTGGACGCGTTGTAACCTGTCTGAGCTCCAGTCTCCCCTTCCCGCACATGAGGTCAAGAATACACAACATACAGCAACCTCAGTTCTCTTCATGGAGCCCGGGTCATAGGAGGCTCTCACCAAAGCCTTGTCGAATGAACAAGTAAATGAATGAATCAGGCAATGAATGGTTAGGGAAGACTGCAGAGCTGATGGGGACGGAAGTGGTCCTGGAGGATTTAATACGTGGAAAAGAGGAGGGAGGGAATTGAAGAGAGGGAATTGTGGGCAGGGAAATGACATAACCAGTGGCTTGGTGGGGAGAATTCCAGGCTTAGAGGATAGTGAAAGGCCAACAGGACTTCTGGTGGAGGAGAGAATGGCCCAGGAGGGGCCTGCACTGACTTCCCCATCCTGATTAGACTTCCTCAGTGGCCAAGAGAGGGCTAGGTGCTGACTCTAATAGTTCCTTTAACAGAGCCTTTCATCTCCTATTCAAAGTGCTTTGCAAGTGTTAATTAAATCTCCAAACACCTCATGAGGTAAATATTATTTATCCATCTTTTGTAGATGAAGACATTTAGGAGCAAAGAGAAGTAATTTTCCCAGGGCAGTGTCTAGATGGGTGTCCATTCCCACCGTCATTCCAGAATTGCCAAAACATGTCTTTAGAAGAAAGCAGAAAAAACAAATCAGATCTTTTCTTGCCATCCCCCCTCCTATACCCTCAGACATATAAAAAACAGAAATCAGGACAAAAAAATAGATGTCATTTAAAGATATGCCTTAGATTTTTCAAAAAGTCCCCCAATGCATTCTCAAATGTATACCTCCCTTTCCAATTTTTTAGGACTTAGAGTTTACAAGGTTAAGAAAATTGTTCAGTTGAATGCTTCACAGATATATTCAGGCCTGAAAATTGGTGCTTCTTATTTCTCACCTGTAACACGGGAACGCTCTTTCAGAGTTGTTGTGAGGATTAAATGAATGAATTTATCCAAAAGCACTTATCTCAGGGCCAGACTCATATAAAGCACTTGACAGAGGGGTCATGATGATGATTTTAGTGGAGTCAGAAGGTCTTCTGAGGGCCTCCTGACGTTTCCTCTTGAGTGCCCCTCCAATCACCTTGATTCATTCATTTGACCAGTGTGTGCTGTCCTCCAGGCGCTGTGCTAGGTTGGGGGAATACAGCAATGCACAAGGCAGGCAAGAGCTCTGTTCTGTTCTCTGGTTCCACTCTGGTTTACAGTCTGGTTAAGGAGTCAGACATTAAAAAAGTATATATCCTTATGCACTATTCCTGCTGAGGTGAGCCCTAGAAATGAGAGGTCCATGATGCTCTGGGCGAGCTAAGAGAAGGGGCTTTTCTAAGTCAGGGAAGGCAGCCAGGGCTCCTAGTAGGGAGAGGTGCTATAACTGGGATCTGAAGGATGCTAGGAGGTAAGTGGGGGAAGAAGAGAGGGAAAAGGACATGGAACAGCGGGGACAGCATGTGCAGAAAACCCCAAACTAAAGAAAAGTGTCATGCAGCAACCATTTCCAAATTCCTTGTTTTTTCTTTTTTTTCCCCCTTGGAGTTTGTGAGGTTCCTTTTTTTTGTTTCTTTTGTTTTAAAATTGTACTTTAGGTTCTGGGCACACATGCAGATCATGCAGGATTGTTGCATAGGTACATACATGGCAAGGTGGTTTCCTGCCTCCAGTCCCCCATCACCTATATCTGGCGCTTCTCCCCATGTTATTCCTCCCCAACCTCCTCACCCCCTGCTGTCCCTCCCCTAGCCCCCGCCAACAGGCCCCAGTGTGTGATGCTCCCCTCCCTGTGTCTATGTGTTCTCATTGTTCAATACCCGCCTATGAGTGAGAACATGCGGTGTTTGGTTTTCTGTTCTTGTGTCAGTTTGCTGAGAAAGATGGATGGTTTCCAGATTCATCCATGTCCCTATAAAGAACATGAACTTATCCTTTTTTATGGCTCCATAGTATTCCATTAAAAAAGAATGTTGGGCACTGGGAGAGAGACATAAGATAAGAAATTAGCCCAGGAGGAGCCGGCGTCAGGTGATATAAATTGGTACTGATCCTGGAGTCTACTTTGATAAGAAACATAGAGAAGGAGCTGGAGTTGTTCAGAGGCCTTGGCGAATGTTCTACCTGGAGAAGCTAAGGCAGGCTTTCTGGAGGTGGCACCAGAGCTGAGCTTTCTGTTATTCATTTGTTAGCAAGAATGAATATCTATCTACAAGGTGCCAAGCAGTAGGCTCTGCCCTGCGGTAAAGGAGGGACCAGCAGAAGGTCCCTGCCCTGAAGGAAGCCACAGTGGAACAGGGGAGACAAAGCTTCAGATGCCAGCCGAGGAGGGAGGAGTGTGGTCTCGTTCTTGTGTCCATCTTTGGAGCACGGTGGAGGAGGGGCACGTGAGGAGTCAGATGGATCCGTGAACGCTGGTGTAGATGAATACTTAAGACTTAATGATGGTATTGATTTAGCTTATAACTAATAGCACCTTGTATTGGTTAAGCACTTAACAGTTTAGGAGGCACACTCATGAGCCCATTGGATATGACAACAACTTGGCAAAGAAGTAGAACAGGTATGATTTCCTGCATTTTCACGCCAGTGAGATGAAAACTCAGGAAAAATAAATGAAATGAATGATTTGATTTTGATGAATTACAATGCCCTTTTTCGATAAGACATTGGAGGACCTCTGTTTTGGGTCCATGCATTTTGATTTTGGTTTCTGCAGTTGTTTTCCCTGAATCTCCATCTCCATTGATGTTTCTGAGTGTTCACAGCTGAAGTTTAGATAGATCCAGGAGCACACCACGGACCCACCCCATGAGCTGCTAGCCCACCTGGGGCAAATGGCATTGGCTTCCAGCCCCACTTACGATCTGAAGAATAACAAAGCTGCATTTCTTTACAAAATGTGCTCTAAGTAGGGTGCGCATAATAGACCATCCAACTTGGGACACTTCCGAGAGTAAAAGGGGGTGGGAATCATGATTACTTTAGGATTACAGGCTGACATGGAGACTAACGCTGACCAACTGGGTCGTATGGTCACCCTGCCTACGAGTCATCCTTTGTACTAATTAAATTCTTCCTCTGGTCCTCACTTTTTTTCTGAACTGTTTACCCATCCACTTATTGTCTTCTTTTCTTTCTTTTTTTTTTTTTTTTCCTGAGATGGAGTTTCTCTCTTGTTACCCAGGCTGGAGTGCAATGGCGCGATCTCGGCTCACCGTAACCTCCGCCTCCTGGGTTCAAGCAATTCTCCTGCCTCAGCCTCCCAAGTAGCTGGGACTATAGGTGCACGCCACCATGTCCAGCTAATTTTTGTATTTTTAGTAGAGACCAGGTTTCACCATGTTGACCAGGATGGTCTCGATCTCTTGACCTCGTGATCCACCCGCCTCAGCCTCCCAAAGTGCTGGGATTATAGGTGTAAGCCATCGCGCCCCGCCTACCCATCCACTTATTGGACAATGATTTACCAGGCCCCTCTAAGTCCATGTTCTGGGCTGCCAGGGATGCATAATCCAGGATTCCTCCTCCAAAGAAAGAAGAATTCTTCCTCCAGAGGTGAAATCAGTGCACTCTGAGTAACTGTCCCGGATAAGCCAGTGGGCACAGAGCCTCTCATAGGTTTCACTTGCCAGCTTCTCATCTGTTAATAAGCCATCAAAGGAGATGTTCCTGGAGGGTGGAGATCATGCCTGCTCTGTCCTCAGCAACACATAGGGGCAGGGGAGGTATTCACAGACACCAGGCAGGGGCTTTCAAAGAGTGAGGCAGCCCAGTCCCTCCTGAAAGGTAGCAGTGCTCAGCCAATGGGTCCCTGTGGGGCCCCCCTACCCCTCACATGCCTTTCTTTCTGTCCTTTCCTTTTGTTTCTTGGGTCGTGTAACACTCATCACATTGGTAATTAATTATTTGTGAGCGCTGGTTTAATGCTTGTTGAACAAGAAGGTGGGTTGTTCCCCAGTACCTAGCAGGGGCCCTGGCTTGTGGAAATCTTCAACAAATATTTGCTTGCTGACTAATTGACTTAAGGCCCAAGGCCATGAGCTGCCTCTGATGACAACCTAGGAGAAATAAATTTCCTGGGAGAAAAATGGAGTGCAGGCAGGGACAGAGGGGAGCTTACAGGTCTGGGTCTGGTGGATAGAAGGTACTTACTTACTTGAGCAGGATATTCAAAAGAACAGGCTGGGCACAGTGACTCACACCTGTAATCCCAGCACTTTGGGAGGCTGAGGCCAATGGATCACTCAAGGCCGGGAGTTCAAGACCAGCCTGGCTAGGATGGCAAAACCCTGTCTCTACCAAAAAAAAAACAACAACAACAAAAAAAAACAAAACAAGAATTAGCTAGGCATGGTGGTGCATGTCTGTAATTCCAGCTACTCAGGAGGCTGAGGCATGAGAATTGCTTATGGGAGGTGGAGGTTGCAGTGAACTGACTTCATGCTACTGCACTCCAGCCTGGAAGACAGAGTGAGACTTTGTGACAAACAAACAAATAAATCAGTTGTCTAAGGAGAAGGAATGATGCTGCCCATGCCTTAACATCATTCCTGAGTCCCTCGGGTAGGAAAGGTGGTTTGCGCCCGCCCAGCCTTTCCGCCCTCTGCCTTATCCAGCAGTAGTTCTTGGCCTAGCACCGAGCTGAGAGGAGTGATGGAACAAGGAGTAGAATTTCCTGCCTGGACTGAAATGGGGCCCCATGTCCAGGATTCCAGATGTCCCAGTGGAAGTGCCAGGGGCAGCTAGTGGCCAGGTGTAGAGCTCAGGTCCACTGGCACCAAGTGGTGTTCCCATGATACTCTCTCATAAGGCACCCCCAAGTATGGCATTTCCCATTTTTGTTCACTCTGGGATAGGTACGGGTTATTACATTTGCTGCAGGACTGTACCTGTGGGGTGACCTGGATGTAGCTGCTGTCAGGGAGGACTTTGAAGAGGACACTTGACTTTGGCCATGGTGGAGTGGGGGGAAATGTGAAGGGCTGGGCCCATCCCTGAGCTGGAGGAAGAAGCTGGGGCTGCGGTGATGGTCTGGAAGCTGGTGGGTACCAAGCAGCCCGTTTATGGGCTATATCTGCTATGCCATTCAACCTGAATGGCCCCTGCAGCCCAACTGCCTGTGTTCAAATCCCATCTCCACCTCCAGTCGGCCATGTGGCTGACAGCAAGTTATTTAACTTTCCTTTTTCAGTTTCATCTTCTCAAAAATGAGGATGATAATAGTAACCATCCCAGTGGGTTCTCATGACAAGCAAATGATTTAATATATGTCAACTCTAGGTCTGGCACAGTGGCTCACGTCTGTAATCCGAGCACTTTGAGAAACCGAGGCGGGTGGACTGCTTGAGCCAAAAGTTTAAGACCAGCTTGGGCAACATGGCAAAATCCCGTCTCTACTAAAAACACAAAAATTAGCCAGGCGTAGGAGTACATGCCTGTAGTCCCAGCTACTCGGAAGGCTGAGGCATGAGAATCACTTGAACCTGGAAGGCAGAGGTTGCAATGAACCAAGATAGTGCCACTGCACGGCAGTCTGGTGACAGAGCAAGTCTATCTCAAGGAAAAAAAAAAATTGTGTTCAGAGCAGTTTTAGCTACGAGCAAAAGAAACAAATGAAAACCCGGCCTCATACCATTTCCCAGCATGTCCTACGCCCTTGCACACTTTCACCCTTGCATTTTCCCAGTGCCCACCTGCCTTAACCCTACCTCTCCGAGTCATAGCCTCATCACCTCGTTCATTCAGTTATTCAACAAATTTTACTGGGTATCTACAACTTGCCAAATGCTGATCAGACCATACTACAACAAACAGACAAAATCTCTAACCTTAAGATACCTGCAATCCAATGGGACAGATAAAATAGGGAGTTACATAATTTAAATGGAATAAAATTAATATATTTTCTGAGCTAGATGAAGATAAAGATACCTAGAAGGGATCAGTGCCTTTATCAGGAGAGAACCTGAAAGGATCTCTGCAAGAGACACCATTTAACTGGGTCGGAAAAGTTGGGGAATATAACACTATAATAATTATTTTATAACAATAATAATGACTTCCATTTTTGGAGCATTTGCTATGTGCCCTGAACTATGTGCTTTTCAGGGATTAGCTCTTGCAACAAACCCCAGGAAGTAGGTACTGTCATTATCCACCTTCCCCCTGACAGACGAAGACACTGAGGCTTTGAGTGGATAATTAGCTCATCTGAGGTTTTATAGTTATGAAGTAAAGAATCGGGATTTGA
The DNA here is from genome assembly GCF_009761245.1 of Sapajus apella. Classification (NCBI taxonomy): domain Eukaryota; kingdom Metazoa; phylum Chordata; class Mammalia; order Primates; family Cebidae; genus Sapajus; species Sapajus apella. The sequence continues at coordinate 50,965,507 of NW_022436943.1, read as the reverse complement.
CCCTAGGCTGCCTGGATCTGGGGTCTGTGCGCCACTAAGCCCCAGTGAGAAGGCATTGACCTCTTTATGCTGGAAGCCTCCTCATGCTGAGATGCTGGAGTTCCTCACCCCAAAGCTGCTGAACCCCGGGAATGCATCTGGCACAGTGCTTGGGTGGACCCTAGCTGTGTCAATCACCCTAGTTCTAGCTGATTTGCAATATATGTTTGTAATTAAATTGGAATTGGAAATGTTTATGAAGGGCTTATCAGACGCGAGGTGCTATTCTAAGAGCTTTCCATGTATTAATCCATTTATTACTTACAACAGTACTAAAAAGGAGTACACATTATCTTTATTTTACAGATGAGAAAATAGAAGTGCAGCGAGGTTAAACTACTTGCCCAAGATCATTCGGCTAGGGAGGGGAAGTCCTGCTTATGAGAAATCCCAGGTCTTTCCAATTCTGTATTCTTGTATCTTTCTGTTTTTTTTTTTTTTCTTTTTTTGTCATGTCCCTTTCTGCTAGGGTGAGGAAATTCAGGCTGGGATGGGAGTACCCGCAGAGGGCCAAACAATTTTGGAGTAAGCCAAATGTTGCATTTCAGGGGTTGAGATTGAGATCTATGATGCCCTTTCCTGGATTTGAAACATACTGGGCTACCTAGTCCTTCAAAGGATTTAGGATGTATCTATATTTTGCTGTTGCTGACTCAGGGAATTAGGTTGGTTGACACTGGGAACTCTTGAAGCTTGCTTGAGTCTGTGTGTGCCTATTGGACCAAACCCACTGAAACTTCCTAGGAGACAGCCTTACAGAGGCCCCCGTAAGAAGATCCCAGATTTAGAGAAGACAGTGTCGTAAACTCTCCTGTGCGTGTATCTGTCTTTCTCACTAGACTGTGGGCTGCCCTGAAGGCAAGGACCGGATTGTGTTCATCTTTGCAGGTTTCTGTCCCCTCCAAGCACCTGGTTAGGTGCTCTGCACATAGTAGATGCTGTAAACACACTGATGGGATAAAGAATGTAGAATCTTCAGGACAGAATGTGGTTCCTGTGGGATTCTCTGTGTAGTTTGTGGCAGGAATGCTCTGTTGCCTACTTGTGTGAAGTTGGCTATTTACTTTGCCTTTCTGGGCCTCAGTTTTCTCGTCTGTCAAGGGGGTTAAAACATTCTCTACTGCTATGAGGATTAAATGAGATAATACAGCTCTTAGAACAGTGCTTGGCACATGAAAAGTGCTCCGTGAATATGAACTATTCCTAATATTGGTAACATGGTCAATATCATCAAACAACTGCCAGGTACAGTGTGAGTTCTGAAGTCAAAGAGACCTGGATTTGAATTCTGATTTCTTTTTTTTTTGAGATGGAGTCTTGCTCTGTCTCCAGGCTGGAGTGCAGTGGTGCAATCTCAGCTCACTGCAACCTCCACCTCTTAGGTTCAGGCGATTCTTCTGCCTCAGCCTCCCAAGCAGCTGGGACCACAGGTGCGTGCTACCACGTCCGGCCAATTTTTACATTTTTAGTAGAGACGGGGTTTTACCATGTTGGCCAGGATGGTCTCGATCTCTTGACCTCGTGATCCGCCTGCCTTGGCCTTCCAAAGTGCTGGGATTACAGGCGTGAGCCACCGCAAGTGGCCGAATCCTGATTTCTTTACTTTGTCTCAGGTGAGGTTCGACACCTCTGTATGCCTTGATTTCCATGTCTGTGAAATGGAGATAAAGCTCATTCTATGGGGTGCTGGAGATAAGCAAGTAAAGCCTTAGTTTAGGGAGGACATTTAGCGACTGCTCAGGGAATGATGGTGGCCTTGATGATGTCCACAGCACAATCCCGATTTCATACATGAGAAATAGAGGCAGCAAAGAGACTTGGTGGTTAGTTTCAGGGCTTTGCCCTCCAGGAGGGCCAGACCTCCTTACTGTCTTGAGCTGTCTAAAAATACATTGTGAAAGAATTTGCAGTGGGCCAGCCTTCCCCTTTCTCCCTTCCCCAACCTGAGTCCTCTTGGCTCCTTGGAAAGGGGAATTCTGTCCTCTTCCTGGCTTCTGTGGTATTTAGACATGTTGGTGCTGCAAAGGCTACATCGTCTGAATTGCAAAGCATCACCCCTCTGCATTTTCAGAGGAGTTTTGAGGCTGTACCGAGCCACCAGCAATGAGCCTTTCATTTCAGGACGGGTCTTCATTGTCCTGTTGAGTTTTCTGTCCAAACTTCCCCTCCAGGAAAACATAAACCCAAGAGGAAGGGCTGACCCAGGAGGCTTCATTTTTATTCTTTTGGTGGTAACGTCTGGTGCAATCAAACCCACGCCAAGGGGATAAAAAAATTCTCTCTGTCTCTCTCTCTTTTTCTTTCTGTTTCTTGCCTTCCTCAAACCATCCAAGCTGTGGAACCCAGCCCTGGACCATTTGCAGGGCCGGCCTCAGCACTTGATGAGGGTGAGAGCCCCGCACAGGCCGTCCCTGGGTTTGAATAAAAAACCACAACCCATAATACACATAAAATCCTAATGTGCCTTGAAAATTACCTCATCTTTTATTTAGAGGTTATTCCGCCCTTGTCTTTCTTTATCGCTCTTTATATGACTGAAGCGGGTGAGCAGCACCAAATGAGGCCATCGTGGTCGCCAGGCGGAGGGAGTGTTTATAGCCCAACTTTGGCGAGGCAACAAGGCCACAGGAGTGCTTTCATTTCAGCCCCCTCCCCTCCCCAAAGCCAGCTCGTTCTGTTTGGAGGCTGCTATTTCCTTACCAGGTCTGTTTTTTTTTTTTTTAATCTTTTTCTTCCATATGTGAATTTTGTTGTATTTCTAAGAGAAAGGGAGGTGGCTTTCTGAGAAGCTGTGATTTTTGAGTAGGTGCAAATGCCTGGCAGAGGCTGGGCCCCAACTCTCCCAGGGCCAAAGCCTCAGCCCAGCATTTCCAGCCCAGGTCCTTCCTCTCTGAGCTCAGGATCCTTGATATTTAAAGGCCAAGAGAAGCTGTGATTTATTCTCAAGCTCAATTTGGAGAAAAGGGTTCGGAGACTGGAGAAATTGCTTTTTGCAGGCTAAAGCAGTGGTTCTCAGACTTTAGTATCCTGTGTGTAAAAGTCCCTTGGAGGGGTCATTGAAATAAAGTACTGAGCCCCGCCCCCAGAGGTTCTGATTCCATTGGTCTGGTTGGGGACAGTGGGGTGGGCAGGGCTAATAGCCTGCATTTCTAAAGAATTTCCAGGTGTTGCACCAAAGGTCAGGATCTAGGACCACACTGGGAAGCGCTGGGCTAGAGGTGTCAGTAAATGAAGGTGAGTTGGTGTTTGTGTGTGAAACAGAGAGAGAGAGACTGAGGTACACACACACCCGTCCAAGCAATGACTTTACTTTCCAAAGGGAAGCTTTCTACCTAAGATAAAGATGGGCTTCAATTGTAATGAATTGGATTCTAGATTTTAGCACTGTGCGACCCTACAACCTACAATGAATGCAGCCTGGCTTCTTTCTACAGAGATTTCAAAGAGCTAGCAATTATCAGACTTTGGAAATGCCTTTACCCTTGTCCTGCTGAGAAGCAGATTGTGTCCTTTATGTTTCATAAGTCTTTGAAATTGAAGAAATCTCTAAGGACCTAAAAGCCACGTCTCTAAGCACTATAGCACAATGATTATGAACTCAGAGTCCAGGGTCAGAGCAATGGTCTCTGTCTTAGTGATCTTGGGCAAGTTAGAAAACCTCTCTGAGCTTCAGTTCCTTCAGCTGTAGAAAGGGATAAATTAGAATCAACTCAGAGGGTGTTGTAAGGATTGAATGAAATAAGGCATGTAAAATGTCTTAGCACAGTGCTTGGGACTTGGTTCATTCAACAAAGTATTATTGTTATTATTGCAAGCATGTGCCTGCTCTTCTGAATTTTTTTTTTTTTTTTTTTTTTTTTTTGAGATAGAGTCTTTCTGTGTCACCCAGGCTGGAGTGCAATGGTGTGATCTCTGCTCACTGCAATCTCTGCCTCTTAGGTTCAAGCGATTTTCCTTCCTCAGTCTCCTGAGCAGTTTTAATTACAGGTGTGCACCACCACGCCAGGCTATTTTTTTTTTTTTTTTTTTTTTTAGTAGAGACGGGGTTTCACCATATGGTCAGGCTGGTCTTGAACTCCTGACCTCATGATCCACCTGTCTTGGCCTCCCAAACTGTTGGGATTACAGGTGTGAGCCACCACTCCTGGCCTCTGAATGTTTTTAAGTTAGTACTTCTTTAGATTCAATGAGTACCTAATAAATACCTACTATGTGCCAAGCTCTTTTATACTCATTATTTTGTGTAATTATCTGAATTTGTTGAAATAGGTGCATCATTCAATCCTACTGATGAGAAAACTTGTACTCAGAAAGGTTAAGAAATTTGCCTGGGTTATTTAGAAGTTACAAAGCTTTTAAACAGTACACCTGAGATTAAACGGAAACAGACTGGTTCTCTTCCCTCCACAGCACAGATGGAGCTAGAATTTGCTCCTAGCTCTGCCACTGGGGAGCTCTGTAATATTAGGCAACACACCCACATTCTCTGATCCCCATCATGTGGGAAGTGAAAAGACTGGATTATTCATGGGGAAGTAGAAGGTTTCTTGCAGGGGCTCCAATGATAACAGCTAGGGCCCTGACAGGTATTTTACAAATATTTTTACTGGACCTAATCAGGTTTCATCCAAGTCATCCTTAATTCAATAATTTAACAAGTATCTGTTGAGCATCTACTATGTATCCAGCACTATTTTAGTTACTGGAAATGGTGCAGTGAAATAAAACAGAGCAGAGCAGGTGCAGCGGCTTGCACCTGTAAACCCAGCACTTTGGGAGGCTGAGGCAGGTAGATCACCTGAGGTCAGGAGTTCGAGACCAGCTGGTCAACATGGTAAAACCTCGTCTCTACTAAAAGTACAAAAATTAGCTGGGTGTGGTGGCATGCACCTGTAGTCTCAGATACTCGGGAGGGTGAGGCAGGAGAATTTCTTGAACCTGGGAGGCAGAGGTTGCAGTGAGCCAAGATCGGCCAGTTGTACTCCAGCCAGGGCGACAGAGTGAGACCTTATTTCAATTAAAAAAAAAAAAAGAAAAGAAAAGAAAAAGAAAAGTCCCAGAGGAAAGTCACTTTCCTTTCTGTGTTTATATTTTAGTTGGAGGGGCAGGTGGTAGCGTGTTGGCTATAAACATATAAACATATAACATGTAAACATAAGCAAGTCTCTCAGGAACAGGAAATCGAAGGAGCCAAGCTGCTCCATTGAAGGCATGCTTAGAATGTTCCAGGAACACCCAGGAAACCAAGATGGCTGGAGTGGAGTGCACGTGAGGAAGAATGGTAGGAGAGCAGAGTGTGCAGGGCCTCATGGTCATGGCACAGATTCTGTTCTTTGCTCTGGAAGGGGAAGCCATTTGTCTGGGTGGAGGATACTCCTCCCTGAGGGGTGTCCTGAGACAATAATTTGAGTGCAACTAGTTTATGTGGAAAGTGATTCCAGGAAGCACCAGAAGAGGAGTGGAGAAGTGAGATGGAAAGAAAAAGAACCCAATAAAATGGGTAATAACAAGCTGGCTGGGACTGCAAGCAACTGCAGCTCAGTCCTGCAAGGGACCCCTGGGAGACGGTGTAGAGAACGCTTGCAAGTCATCACAACCCAGGGCTGAAGGACCTGTGAAATTTTTTTTTCTTTTTTTTTTTAATTGCATTTTAGGTTTTGGGGTACATGTGAAGATCATGCAAGATAGTTGCATAGGTACACGTATGGCAGTGTGATTTGCTGCCTTCCTCCCCTTCACCTATATCTGGCATTTCTCCCCATGCTATCTCTACCCAACTCCCCACCCTCCACTGTCCCTCCCCTATTTCCCCCAACAGACCCCATGGTGTAGTGCTCCCCTCCCTGTGTCCATGTGTTCTCATTGTTCAACACCCGCCTGTGAGTGAAAACATGCGATGTTTGATTTTCTGCTCTTGTGTCAGTTTGCTGAGAATGATGTTTCCAGGTTCACCCATGTCCCTACAAAGGACACGGACTCATCGTTTTTGATGGCTGCATAATATTCCATGGTGTATATATGCCACATTTTTTCTGTCTAGTCTATCATCGATGGGCATTTGGGTTGGTTCCAGGACCTGGGAAATTGATCCGCCAGTTCCCTGACCATTGATGGTTGAAGGTCACGTCCAAAGGTGTTAACCATTATCTGGCTCATCCTGCTTGCCATGGACTTGGCTATGTGCACTCCTCCAGCCAGGAAAAGGGCCCTGAGCCAGAGGGTTGCAGAGCCTAGTTGGCTTGCACAGCTGAATGCAGAATGGATACGGCCAGGGTATTTATGTCTCTGTGACTCCACTGGGAGTTTCTGAGCAAGGGAATGATGTGATCAGACATATTAAATGGATCACTCTAGATGATGTGTTGAGAATAGGTAGGGTGGAGAGAAAGGGAAGAAGCAGGGGGAAATAGCTGAAAAATTATCACAATAATTCATGTCATGGTAACTTGGATCAGATGACTGCAGCCCCAGGTAGTGGAGGTAATACTTTTTGCTCACTTAAAAAAATATGTTTTTTTATTTCAATAGATTTTGGAGTACAAGTGGTTTTTGGTCACATGGAGGAATTGTATAGTGGTGAATTCTGAAATTTTAGTCTAGCTTGCCTTTTGAATGGATTCTGTAAGCTCAAACAAAACTCATAAGTTTTAAGCATCAATGACTGTGTCCACCATAGGGCTAGATAAATTCTTACTTGATTTCTTTTCATCTTCTTACATGTTTCGAATTGCAGCCTAGACTTCAATATGATGTATATTCAAACACCATGCAAATTAGCTTATTTGTGCATTGACTCCAGAAAACTCTGTTAGTCTTACTTTGTAGGAGTAAACATCAAATGCTTCTGACAGCGACATTCCAACAACATGCTAAGATTACATCTTCAGAAGATTAAGAATACAAAGAAACACCTTGAATTAGAAAACAGTACATTTTTCTTTATATAAGTAGTGAGTTGAGGGATTTACAATAAGGTAGTAGTTAGTTGTGAATTGCTTGCCTTCAAGGATGACACCAAGCAGGAGATATGTAATAACTATTTGTGGAGCTGAATTGAATCGACTTATAAGAAAGACACAATACTTAAATCCTTTGTTGTGGAGATACCAGCGCTACCTACTGTTTTTAGAAGACTTTCTTGTCTGATACTGCTGTGAAGTAAAGTAGCTAACATTTACTACATGCCTGCTATGTACCAGGGATTTTGCAATCAGCATTTACATTAAGTTCTGTGGTACCCAGTCTCCAAGATGAGCCCCAGTGATCCTGCCTCCTTCCTGGTGTTCACACTTTGGTGTAGTCCCCTCCCACATTGTACCAGGGTGAGTCTATGTGGCAGAATTGATGCTTTCTCACTTTACTTTTCTTTTCTTCCTTTTTTTTTTTGAGATGGAGTTTTGCTGTGTTGCCCAGGCTGGAGTGCAATGGCATGATCTCAGCTCATTGCAACTTCTGCCTCCCAAGCTCAAGTGATTCTCCTGCCTCAGCCTCCTGAGTAGCTGGGATTACAGGCATCCACCACCACGCTCAGCTAATTTTTGTATTTTTATTAGAGATGGGGTTTCATTATGTTGGCCAGGCTGGTCTCAAACTCCTGACCTCAGGTTATCTTCCAGTCTTGGCCTCCCAAAGTGCTAGGATTACAGGTGTGAGCCACCGCACCCGGCCCGGTTTCTCACTTTTCTTTTTGAAGGACAGGGTCTCACTCTTTCACCCAGGCTGGAGTGCCGTGGCATAATTAGGGCTCACTGCAGCCTCAACCTCCTGGGCTCAAGCAATCCTCCCACCTCAGTCTCCTGCGTAGCTGGGACTACAGGGGCATTCCACCATGCTTGACTAGTTCTCGTTTTCATAGAGATGAGGTCTCACTATTGTCAGGGCTAGTCTCAAAGTCCTGAACACAAGCAAACCTCCTGTCTTGACTTGCCAAAGTGCTGGGATTACAGGCATTTGCCATGGCACCAGGCTGGTTTCTCAGATTAGAAATATTTGCAGCCTCCACTGTGTTCCCTCTCTTCCTCTCTTCCTCTCTTGGATGATTCACTCTGTGGGAAGCTGGCTGCCATGTCATGAGTAGCCCCAAGGTGAAGGCTACATCGTGAGAAACCGAGGCCTCCAGCTAGAAGCCAGGTGAATGAGTTTGAAAACAAATCCTCCAGCCCAATCCAGCCTTCAGATGACTGCAGTCCCAGGTGACAGTGTGACTGAGGACTCACTAGGAGCCCTGAGCCAGAACCGCCCTGCTCATCCACGCTCACTCCTGATCTTTGGAACATGAGTGAGTTAAAAACGTGCTTGTTGTTTTAAGTCATTAAATTTGGGGTCACTTTGTGTTACACAGCAAAGACAATTAATACAATTCCCATAATAGTTCTTTGGAAAGGAATATTGTTTTCTATATTTTTACAATAGAGAAAAGCAAAGCTCACAGGGTGAAGTATAGAAGGCTCATATAATTTATTGTTTGAACTGGGGCATTTTGAGCATTAAAGAGGTATTCTTGTCAATTACACTGGAACAGCAGGTGTAAACTCGGACAGTCCCTGATTCCTGGAAGGGTATGAGGAATCATCACTTTACTTACATAATCTAACTGAGACCTTCAGCCACCAAGTATCAGACTTGGGACTGGTCTGAAGTATGTCAGTTTCCAGAATATACCGCTTCCACTGTCTCAAGCTGTTTCCCTGGTTATACACTAAGCACATACCCAGGGATAGTAAAACTCCAGACACAACAAGCGATATACGCACAGTGTAAATACATCTTGATAACTACATATACAGGTATATAATTACAGGAAACAAACAGGGATCAATACTGGGTTATTTTCTTCTATGTGTCTTTGTGTGTATTCTACAATAATAGAGGAAGGTATTTTTTTTTTTTTCTTTTGAGACAGAGTCTTGCTCTGTCACTAGGCTGGAGTGCAGTGGTGTAATCTTGGCTCACTGCAGCATCCACCTCCCAGGTTCAAGTGATTCTCCTGCCTCAGACTCCCGAGTAGCTGGGATTATAGGCATGCACCACCACGCCCAGCTAACTTTTGTATTTTTAGTAGAGACGGATTTCACCATGTTGGCCAGGACAGTCTCAATCTCTTGATCTCCTAATCCGCCTGCCTCAGCCTTCCAAAGTGTTAGGATTACAGGTATGAGCCACTGTTCCCGGCCAATGCATTCTTTATAAAAACAAAAATCTCTGCAAAATAATGGGTGAAGAGCTGTTGGCCAAAGGCTTGGATGAGCTGCATGCATGCAGATATCTGAGGCAGGTAAGCTGCAGTTTAGAACTTGTCAGGATGAGTCACAAACTAATGACCAATCACCCTTGTAAAACATTCATGTTTCCTTCTCTGGTTAGGTCTGTGTTGGCAAAAAAGAAGCTGAAGGCTGAGAAATTTCCCAGGGAATTTAACACAGGTAGTTCTAGGACGAAAAATCCTATCACATTAGTGCAAAACTAATTGCGGTTTTTGTCATTACTTTTAACAGCCAATACAGCAATTACTTTTGCACCAATCTAATGCTGTCTAAGCCTACAACACATACAATTGTCTGAGGACTTCAGGCAAATAAGAGCTGCCTTTTCTTTGTATTTCTGTCTCCCTACTGTGTCTGTTTTCTTGCTTCCTTCTTCTCTTTTTTTCCTCTCCCCCTTTGTCTCTCTTCTTTTCTCCTTCCCTTCTGTCTTTTCTTTCTTTCTCTCTTCTCTCCTTCCCCATCTGCTTTTTTCTTTTTTTTTTTCCCATTTATTTATTTTATTGCATTTTAGGTTTTGGGGTACATGTGAAGAACATGCAAAATTGTTGCATAGGAACACACGTGGCAGTGTGATTTGCTGCCTTCCTCTCCATCACCTACATCTGGCATTTCTCCCCCTGCTATCCCTCCCCAGCTTCCCACCCCCCACTGTCCCTCCCCTATTTCCCCCCAACTGACCCCAGTGTGTAGCGCTCCCCTCCCTGTGTCCATGTGCTCTCATCGTTCAACACCCGCCTATGAGTGAGAACATGCGGTGTTTGATCTTCTGCTCCTCTGTCAGTTTGCTGAGAATGCCCATCTGCTTTTTTCATTCATTATTCCACAATTATTTACTGGACTTCTACCATGTACCAGGAATTATGCTAGATGCCAGAAATCCTATTCATTCCTTCAAACAATATTCAGCCTAGGCACTATTCAAAGCATTGAATATTCTACTTTTTTTTTTTTTTTTGAGACGGAGTTTCGCTCTTGTTACCCAGGCTGGAGTGCAATGGCGCGATCTCGGCTCACCGCAACCTCCACCTCTTGGGTTCAGGCAATTCTCCTGCCTCAGCCTCCCGAGTAGCTGAGACTGCAGGCACACGCCACCACGCCCAGCTAATTTTTGTATTTTTAGTAGAGACGGGGTTTTACCATGTTGACCAGGACGGTCTCGATCTCTTGACCTCGTGATCCACCCGCCTCGGCCTCCCAAAGTGCTGGGATTACAGGCTTGAGCCACCGCGCCCGGCCTGAGCTATTCAAAGCATTGAATAGCGTTAGTAATCACAAGCTAAACAGACAAAAATTCCAGCCCCTCTTGAAGCTGCAGTGAGGGGTTATGGACGGTAACCAAAGTAGATAAATAAAGCACATAGCATGGTAGATGGTGATACAGTCTCTAGAGAAAAGCAAGGTGGAGAAGGGACATAGGAATGGCAGTGTGCTTAGAGCGTGGGCTTTGGTTTTAAGTGGCTGGTTAGGGAGGGTCTCACTGCGAGGACAGGAGGAGGTGTGGGAGATGGTCACATAAATAACTGCGGGAGGGGGTATTCCAGAAGCAAGGACAGCAGTGCACAGGCCTCGTATGTTCAAATAGCAGGGAGGAGTCTGGTGTAGCCAGAGAAGAGCCAATGAGGAGGCAGGTTGCAGGAGATAGAGCCAGAGAGCTAATGGTGGGCAGGAGGGTCAGGATGAAGATTGCGTAGACTCTCGTAGGTCAGGAGAAGCACTTGACTTTGAGTCTGAGTGAGGTGCAAGCCAGTGGAGGCTTTTTGAGCAAGGGAGTGACACCAACCGATTTGCAGTTTACAGGTTTTCTCTGGCTTTTTAGTGAATAAGGGTTCAGTTCTCTCTCTTTTTTTGTTTTTTGTTTTCTTGTTTTTGTTTTTGTTTTTCGAGACAGAGTATCTCTCTGTTGCCCAGGCTGGAGTGCAGTGGCACAATCTCAGCTCACTGCAACCTCTGCCTCCTGGGTTCAAGTGATCCTCCTGCCTCAGTCTCCCAAATAGCTGGGATTACAAGCGTGCGCCACCATGCATGGCTATTTTTTGTTTAGTAGAGATGGGGTTTCACCATGTTGACCAGGCTGGTCTCTAACTCCTGACCTCAAGTGATCCACCTGTCTTGGCTTCCCAAAGTGCTGGGATTACAGGCGTGAGCCACCGTGCCTGACCAAAGGTTCAGCTCTCTAAGAGCTCAGCCCTGGAAACATTTATGAATGTGAAATAAAATGCTACAGACGCACGATAGAATTTGTGTCAGGGATGGGAGCGTGAAGGAGAGCACTTGTGCCTGGACTGGAACCCGCTTGAAGGAGGTGTCAGGAAATACTTCATAGAGATGGTATCATTTGAGCTGAGGCTTGAAAGATGAATGTAACTTATTTATCAAGGGAGAGGGGAAAGGGCAGTCCAGGAGGAAGCATCTGCATAAGTGGAGGTGTGGAGGCTTGAGACGGTACGGCATCCTGGGAGAACAGCCACAAGCAGGACTAGAGCAAGGAGAGTCCAGATCGAGAGAGAGTCCAGAAAGGTCTGGAAGGACCCTGTAGTCCCAGGAAACTCCAGGAAAGAGAAACTGGGGGTTCTTGAGTGAGGTCTAGTAGAGAAGAATGTGACTAGATTATCGTCATGGCTGGAGTGCGACAAGGTTTAACCTGTATAGCTGTCACCTTTCCAGCAGCCCCACAAATTGCCAGGAAATGGTTTGAGAAGTGTGATTTAGCTAAGGCAGGATGCTTTCTGGCTTTGCAGCTCCTCCCCTGTGAGAAGCGCTGGGAGCTGATACAGGGCTCAGGAATGAGCCTCTCATCAGGCACCAGGCTTGCTGTGTGCAGGCTCCTCCAGCCCAGCTGTTGCCCTGGCAGCTCCGTGACCACATGTCTCTACTCAGACACGGATTAGAACTGGGAGAAAAAGGGAAGGTAGTACCTTCTATCTCTCTCAGCCTGGGGTCTTTCAGGGTCTGCCCCAAGGAGCAGGAAATTGGTGCTCCCAGAGCCTCTTACTCAGGAGATGGCTGCTGTATGCATGGCCTGGGAAACGCTAAGAGCCCTGAGGGCACAGAGTGCGGACAACAGGCGACAGCAAATAAAGAAGCATATTAGCAATGCCTGTGCTGTCTAGTAATGAGAACGCCATGAAAATAGCAACACCACAGGGACAGGGGCTGCACAGTGGGAAGAATGAGGGGTGACTGTGTTGAAGAAACTGTTTCAGCAGAGGAGAGAGCAGGGCAATGGTGTGGGGTGGGAATGCTCTTGGGTGGGCTTCCAAAGCAGTGAGGTCAGTGTGGCTGTCATGAGGTATGGAGAGTTGGGGAAGAGGAAGGGAGGTACCTGAGTTACCTGGGGCCACGTCACCTAGGACCTGGCGGGCTGTGGTAGGGAATTGGGATGTTTCTCTAAGCAGAAGATTTTGAGCTGGGAAGATGTGATTGGATTTACGTTGTAGGGGCAATAGAGACTAGGGAATTGAACGGGAAGCAGGGAGGACAGGAGGTGGTGGCTGTAGAGGTCTGGAGGCTGGGACGCAGCCAGGAGGGGTGGACAGAGCTGCGTCAGATTAGGCCCACATTTTGAAGGGGATCTCAATGGCTGTGAGAGGGGCTATCCCATCCCACCAATATTCACTGTGCTCCTTCCATCAGGATACAGAGATGAGACCGTGTGATTCCTGTCCTCAAGGAGGTTACATTCTCCTGGAGAGAGACACATAGCAAAACAGGCCACCAAGGCAACTCCAAGAGGTGATGAGAACCCAGAGGGCATCTCACCAAGAGAGGGCCAGGAAGGGTCTCACAGAGCAAACAGCAATTGGGCTGAGTCTTGAGGAAGTAGGAGCTTGCTCAACAGGTAGGAAGCAGAGCAGGAAGGGAATGGCTGGCAAAGGCACGGTTGCTGGTTCAGTGACATCGTTCCCTCTGGGGAATCTGGGAAGGCCGAGCCTGACTGTGGTTTCTGATGGGATTGCCAGTGACTGGCTCCAGAAAGATTATTTGGTGGATAAAAAAAAAAAATGCATGATATATTTGGAAAACTACAAGTTAGCCTCTAAGGTGGAGCCTAAAATGTGATAAGGGCATGGCAGGGTACCTCCAGGTTCTCACTATAGAGGTGGAGGGGCTCTGGAGCGTGACTGAGGGGTCTGTGAAGCTGTGTTTGCACAGTCCTCTGCATACGATTTGGAAACAGCTGACAGTGCACATCCAAGAATGAGGGTGCTGCTAATGGAGGCCATGAGAGTCACCACTCCCTAAACTTGCTCCTTGGTCTCCCTCTTTGAGCTTGGAAATAAATCTGCAGAGACTAAGGTTGGGTGGGGCAGTGTCTGCCCTGTTAATGAGTTTGGACCAGGACAAACAGGGAGCTCTTGACAGGGTTCCTGCAGATGAGTGTGAAGTTCTGGTGAGCTCTCTAGGGAGTTCACTCTGGAGTGTTGAGGGAGACAGAGTAGAAGAGACAAGAGGATGACTAGAAGGCTGTTGCAAAACTCTATTATGATCCTCCCTTTGTAAAACCTTTGGAACACACCCCAGAATACACTAGAAAATTCAGAAAAGTGGACAATGGAGAAAGGACAGGAAGCAGGTCCCAGAGTCTGCAGTAGCTCCGCAGCACTCTGGGCAAGCACTGCCTCCCTGCCAAGATTCACGCTGGGTTCTCTTGGCAGCTCCCTAGGAATTGACCCAAGGCGAGTTCCCGGGGTAGAAGGTGCAACCTGGGTGTGTGCTGATTTCCTTGTGAAGGCTGCGGCTTCCCCTCAGGCTCACCCTCAGATGCTGAGTAATCTGCAGGCTGCAATCTGCCCATGAAAGAACTCTTGCAACACATTGTGTGAGGATCCCAGGTAAACAGCTAGTGTGTGTGCCCAGAGCTGTTCGTACATCTGTCTTCTGGGGAAGCCTCCCTCCCCGCTGGCCTTCGGGCTGTGCCTCCACCCTGCCTCCATCTTGTTCTCTTAGGCTGTCCTGTCCTTCCCTGGGAACCAGGTCAGGAGCCCTGCTGGCAGGTGTCCTAGAGCATGAATCAGGCTCCTGCAAGAAGAAGGCGGGAGATCTTGGCTGAGACCAGGCAGGGAGGTTTATTAGATGATGTATCTGGTCAATAGCCAATCGATTAAACTCCCCTGAGAGAATTAGGAAACTTCGTAAGATGGGTCATCTCTTTGTGGGAGAAGTTTAGGTAACTGGAAACCACATTTTGGTCAAGAATGACTCAGTTAATTTTTCCATGCCTTCAGTGAGAATTTAACTTTACACAGGTGGGTGATTTCGGAGTGGTTGGTGAAAGCTGGCTGGCTGTCTTTTTGTCTGGCAGAGCAGAACGGCAATTTATCCCTTCAGTTGGCTCAAGATTTGGGTGGATGGACTTTCCAAGGCAAATTAATTAATTTATTTATGCTGAGCCTTGGGTTAATGCTTTCAAATGGTTTTTCTCAGAGACCTGATAACCTGCTGACTGGCTTTCTCCTTCTAGACTTGTGTTGATTTGATTCAACAGACTCATGAAGCACCTACATGTGCTGGTCATTGTGATAAATCTGGGGCTTATACAGGGACAAAGACTCAGTCCTTGCTCCTGGAGAGTTAGCTCATGGTGCAATATTTGACTCAGATATAAACGAACACACAGAGCTGATAGTGTCGTGTGGCATGCTGAAGGCCCAGGGAAGAAAGAATTCATTCTGTTGGATAAGGCGGGGGGGATCAAGGGCACTTCCTGGAGGAAGCAAAATCTTAGATGAGTCTGAAAGGATAAATAGGAATGAATACTTGCCAACTCTGATGGAGTTGATGATCTTAGGGTTGGCTTCTTGTCATTCTGGCTTTTAATATGAATGATTAATTCATTTGTAGTATTTAATTAAAAAGAAGAAAGCATTCACAAGCATCGTAAGTGAATTTATCCCTGATTTCCTAGTAATTTCCCCTTCTACACCCTGCTAATAAGACACCTGTTTTTTGCCCTTTATGAAGTGGTCCACAGTGTGAAAAATTTGAAAAACCCTAAAGAATGAATAGCTCTTCAGTAAACAAATTGGAACAGCATATTGGGCGTAAAGTCAAGATGTTGACCTACGTAATTCTTTTGAAGTTTTTGGTTTTAAAATTATTATGACTCCTCTAAGGCAGGGACTGCTTTCATAGTTCATCTCTCTATCTTCAAAAGTCAGCCCAGCAACCGTCCCTTACCCCACAGATGTGGAACCAGTGCAGGGTTGTCCTCGTGATTCTTTTTCCGAAGTGGAACACTGAGGCCACAGCTTGTATGTCGTGTGTGGAATTTTCAGCATATTCTTCTCCAGCCCAGAAGTCTGCATCCTTCTTGTCTGTCGCAATAATATAAAGGTTGGAATTTTCAAAGTCTTTCCAGACCAACCTTTCTAATTATTTGGCTAGGACCCTTGGAAGGGTTCGCCAACTTGCTTTACTTTCTTTGTTTTTGATTGAAGCTATTCAGAGCTGTACATGAAGAGAAGTCCCAGAGAGGAATGCCGGGCCCAGCCAGTGCTGTTCTGAAGATACTCCGCCTCATGGAGATAACCACTTTGAAGGAAGAAAAGAGGATCTGGTCCTCACCCATCTCAGTGTCCATCAGATCTTTTTTTTTTTTTTTTTAATTTTTTATAAGCCTAAGGCACCCGGTATTCCTAGGCGGCCTCCCATCCAAGTACTAACCAGGCCCAACCCTGCTTGGCTTCTGAGATCAGAAGAGATCAGGCACGTTCAGGGTGGTATGGCTGTAGACTCCATCAGATCTTATAGATGCTCCAGGAATCAGCCATGATTCTCCTCTTTGCTACCATCTTGTATGTTGGGCTTTGTAGAAGCTAGATGTTTTCTAAAAGAATGGCAGACAAGGAAAGGTCTGCAGCTTGCCATTGATAGTGTCTTTACCAACAGATCTGTGTGGAGCTGAGAGGGGAGAAAGGAAATCAGAGAGTGGATGGGCTATTAGAGTTCAACCCATAATGGTGCTTTCAGTATAGAATTTATAAGGCAACCTGCATGCTGGGCTCTGTGCTAGGCACTAGGGGTACATCTATGAGATATGACCCCAGTTCCCACAGTCCTACAGTCTAATAGGGGAGAGAGAAACGTCAATAGGCAGATGCGGCAGATGGCAAGTGTGGGGGTATGAAACAACAGGCAGAAGCCACGGTGTTCTCTGGGACTTCTGAGCTGAGTCCTAAAGTAATTACGGTAATCTGTCATGGGCGGTGGGCGTGGGTAGAAGGTGCTCCAGGAAGCTAAGGAGAGAGAGAAGGAAGAAATAAGTGAGATTCAACAAAGAGGAGGGGAGCAATGAGGAGCCATGTAGGACCAGGTGAAGGCAAATTGTTTAGGACTAAATGTGACAGTAGGGCAGGTTTTTGAGGGTATCCGCTCCACTTACAGAGGGAAGATTCTCTATGGAGGCCTTTCAGTGAGGGTGGGCAAATATGCTACTTCTTGAGGCAGCCACTTTTCACTACTGAGCACCTCTGGCTTTAGCAAGTTCTGAGTGGGAATACTTTCTTCTATTTCTAAGCCATTCAGCAAATATCAAGGTGCTTTCCCATATATTGGTCATCTTAAGCAACCTGAGTGGACATGTAGAGCAAGAGGTAATGAGGTAAGCACTCACTAAAACTAAAACTCACTTAGCCTCACTGAGCCTCAGTCTTCCTATCTGTGAAATGGGGATAATGACCCTTGCCTCACCTGGTGGGCAAGGGCTAAATAAAATAATTGTAGTTAGGTTCATAGTAGGTTCTTTCTTACCTACCACTGTGCACCTGATGCTGTTGCTATCCCAGTGGGATATATCCAATGGGGTTATGGGTATGACATTTCATAACCCCACCATCCCTTGTATCAGGAGGTTTGTCCTAAGTTCCCCCACTAAGCTTCCTGGATGAGGCATCTAGTGGCATCCCCCAGTTTGAGTTGTGGGGTTTTGGTAAACTAGTCCTTATGTATACCTGTCAGGTGGAGGTACTGTCTTTATGACAGGCTCATAGCTGAATCTGGAACGTAAGTGCTCGGGGCCAGTATGATATGTTTTCTGTAGGATTCAAAGTTCCTTTGCTGTTTCTGCTGACTTTGCGTCCTCCCAGGTGTTCTCTATCCCAACCTATCTATTACGTTCACCAGCTTTAATTTGTCTCCTCAACTCTGTTTTTGTATTTTGAAATGATCTTTCTCTTAACCTACATTCCTCTGGTCCCCAAACTCTACCTGCTTCTTTTTTTTTTTCCTAGTGTCATCTACATTTTCTTCACTAGATTATAGCCTTCGTCATTTGTACCCTTGGAATAAATAATTTTTCTATCATATCCTTGTTTGAACATTTTCACATTTGACTTCAGACATCGCCCATCTCCATCTGACTTCTCTCTTCACTTTTCCATCTTTCCATACTGGCTGAATGTCTACTGAGCAAGGGGCTCTGTGAAGAGCATTCAAAGATGATTGAGGCACAGTCTTGTGGGTAGAGAGAGAGACAAATTAGAACACACCCTGGAGAGTGTTAGGTGAGGGAAGCAGAGGTTACAGGAGTCCTGAGGTCTTAGCCGAGGACCTGGGATAGGTTTGAGAGAGGATGCTGAGCTCATGTAGGTGAGGAATTCTCTGATGTGAAGGAAAAGAGGTGGGGGACAGCAGCTTGGAGACTATATTACTTTTCCTGGGGTGGCCATACCAAAGTACCACAAACTGGATGGCTTAAAACATCAGAAATGACAGTTGACAGTTGACAGTTCTAGAGCATAGAGGTCCAAAGTCAAGATGTTGGCCCTGGAGTCATGCTCCTTCTGAAGGCTTCGGGGGTGACTGTGTTTAATGCCCTTTTCTTAGCTTCTGCCCTTTTCTTTTCTGGAACCATCCTTGGCCTTCCTTGGCTTGTGGATGCATCACTTCAGTCTCTGCCTCTGTTTTCACATGGCCCTCTTCCCTGTGTATCTGTCTCCGTGGTGCTTCTCTTCTTATAAGGACACAAGTCATATTGGATTAAAGCCTATTCTAATTCAGGATAACAACATCTTAACTTGATTAAAGACCCTATTTCCAAATAAGGTCACATTTGCAGGTCCTGGGTGTTAGGGCTTCAACATAATTTTTTTGGGAGATGCAGTTCAACTCATAAGAGAAATCTTGCAGATAAATCATTTTGGCTGGAGCACAGAGTTATGTGGTGGGTTATCAAG
The DNA here is from genome assembly GCF_009761245.1 of Sapajus apella. Lineage (NCBI taxonomy): Eukaryota > Metazoa > Chordata > Mammalia > Primates > Cebidae > Sapajus > Sapajus apella. Next base: position 50,947,032 of record NW_022436943.1, on the reverse strand, counting down.
AACATGGGATTTTAGAATCTTAGCTTCTTGGCTGATCTTTGGGAATTAACATACAGGAGAGCAGGTTTAGAAGCGACAGTAACAGAGGCTGGTCTTCTGGGAATGATGTGATACTCTTCAGCCAGGCTTTCTGTTTCTAGCGAGGCCCCAGCCTGGAGTTCAAAGAGAGTCAGGGTGCTTCTGGTCTTCTTGTTTTCCTCCTGTCTCCTGCTACTTGTAATGAAATTCAGAGCAGTTAGAGATTTTCTTTCTCATCCCTGGAATGATGCTTCTCCTGCCGGCCCTATCAGGCTGCTGTGTTGATGTTATCTGGGAGAGGCCATAGTTACTATGAGGAAGAAGGCAGGAGAGAAATGGGATTCACGCACATCAAACCTGAGTAATCAGAAGACGTGACTGAGGCTTGATGATGCTGTTCAGAGTGTATTTCCCTTGAAATGCTTCTTGAAAGACAGCAGCTTAAACAAAAGGGCAAGACGCGATTCACAGACATAACATTTCAGAGAGAATGTAGGTACAGCTAAGCAGAGCTAAGCAGTGACAGAAGGAGAGAGTGTGTCTGAAGAAAAATATTCTTCATTACAGATTTGAAAGAAAAAAAAATCATCAAATCCCTCTGCCCTGTGGGCCTTACAGGAGGTAAACTTTCTTTACAAACTGTGTGTTTGTGTTTTGAGTGACTAAGAGTTCAGGGACAAGTTCAAACATACCTCAGTTCAATTTAAAAGTAAGTGTGATAACATTGGAGGAAATTTATAATAAAATGTCACTCTTTACATAACACCATTTTCTCTGGAATTCAAAACATCCATTGTTTAAAAGTGACAGAGCAACTACCATCTAGTTTGCTGAACGACCTTCTTTATAGCATCGTAGTATTAGAAATGGCTTCAGAAGGAATCACTCAACTGCATTTATCTGGGAGGAGAAAAAGGCAGGTAGTATTTATTTTGGGGTGTGGTAGGGGATGTCCCCTAGCTAGGATCCTAGAAGTCAGCGTCAGGTATGAGAACAAGAAACATTCATTTATTCGATACATACTCATTGATTCCTTACTATGTGCTGGTATTATGTGGCAGTATGAATAATCTCATCTGTTAAATAAAGATACTTGTATCTGCTTTCAGCATTGTGGTGTTTGTTATTAACAGTCACGTGTTGCCAGTTGATGGGGACTTGTTCCAAGAAACGTGTTATCAGGCAATTTTGCCACTGTGGAAACGTTATAGAGAGTACGGTACTTTCAAAAACCTGGGTGCGTTAGGTTACTACACATCTAGGCTATAGGGTAAAGCCCATTGCTCCTGGGCTACAAACCTGTACAGCATGCTACTGACTGGATACTGTAGGCAATTGTAACAAATCACCGGCAACAGAAAATGTTCAGCTGTGTTATTATCTTACAGCACCACTGTTGTGTATGCAGCCTGTTGACCAAAACGTCACGTGGTTCGTGACCGTACTTATATAGCACTAAGTGTGAGGCATTGAATTGTGCCAAGTGTCAGGCCCGAATGAGCTCATTCAATTTTTCCAATAAGTCTATGAGGTAGTTGCTGATATCTCCCCTACTTTACAGATGAGGAAACTGAGGCACAGAGATAAGGAATGTGAATTTATTTATTTATTTTAATCTTTTTTAAAATTGTACTTTAGATTCTGGGGTACATGTGCAGATCATGCAAGAGTGTTGCATAGGTACATTCACGGCAAGGTGGCTTGCTGCGTCCATCCCCCCCATATTTATTTATTTTTTATAACAGGTAGGAGATAAGTGTTGAAGAGACACTGGATGACTGAAAACTCACTTGGCTTGATTTACTCATGTGAAAAATGGATTTCAGGAAGGCAGAGGATGCAAGTACAGAGGCAGAGAAACTGGTGGATGTGTGGATTGAGTGACTTAATGTGTGTAAAATGTCTAGAATGGTCACTGTGTAAGTACTTGCTATTGTTGTTGTTCTTATTGTTGTTGTAAGCAGTCAGAATGGTCTAAGTCAGTGGTCAGCAAACTTTTTCTATACAGAGCCAGATGGAAATAATTTAAGATTTTTATGCTATTAGGTCTCTCTTGTAATTACTCAATTATGCCCTTGAAGCATGGAGGCAACATAATCAATATGTAAATAGAGATGAGCATGGCTGCATTCCATGACATGTAGTTTATAAAACAATAGCCCATGGGCTGTACTTTGCCAATCTTTGGTCTAGGCTATGCTGTAGTTATAATTCCCAAGCCCTATTGATTTATAAGGGTTTGCTGTTATTTCTACAACTGTCAGTCAGAATGAGCTAGACTATGCTGCATTAACAAAAAATCCCCAAATCTTAGTGATTTAGAAAAACAAGGATTTTGTTCTTGCTTCATTACATGTCCACTGCGGGTTGGCTGGGGAACTCCAGTTCCTGCTTCACCACTCTGAGACCCAGGCTAACAAAGGGGCCACCACCTCAAAGGTTTCTGGTTTGTAAGGGAGAGGGAGAGAGAGAGAAAACTTTTGATGTGATCCTGTCCAGAAGTGCACACGTCACATCTACTCACAACCCTAGTGATTGGCAGCCACTAGGCACATGGACTGAACCCTCCACAAGGGGCCCAGGCAGGACAATGCTGCCAGGTTCCTAGAAGGTAAGGAGCTGGACATATTTGGCAAGCATCACCAATGGTTTCTCTACTAAGCATCCAAGTCATGTGTTACAGCTACGGCCACATGGAGAAAGAAACACTCAATGTAATTTCAAATTGTGGAGGAAAAGAATCTGATTGGTTCATTCCGAGTCAGAGGTCCATTGTTGGTTGAATTAACTGGAGAGGGTTTGGGTATCATATTGCACAAATGTAGTTGCTGGGAGCCAGCCCATCCTTTGGATGAGGGGAGGAGGAATGGTGGAGAAAGTTAAGGGAGTTATTTTAAGTTGGTGAAGTTACTTCAACATTCTTATACCTTAATAAAGACCCAGATAACAGCAGTTCAACTCTCTGAGAAGTCACTACATAGAAAGACAGCCCAATATATAAATGAAAGTGAGGAAGAGCTGGCATGGGCAAGTTGAGGCATGAGTCCTGGTTCTATGACTAACCAGTTATGTGGCTTGGGATAAGTCATTTCAGGACGTCCTGGCATCTTGGGTTTCTTATCTGTGAAATGAATACCTAGTAAAATGGCAGACAAAAGAAGTGCAACTTGCTGAGAAAAGAGAGGTACGTCAGGATGTTTTGGGATCACATAAGGTAATAGACGTGAAATGCTTTGCCAATCATATTCTGGTGTTTTCAATTGCACAGTCTTGGCTACATCGCTTATCATTTCTCAACCTGACCTCCATATCTTTAACTTGAAGATAAAGAGATCTACCCTTTAGAGAAGTGAAGATTAGAGGCAAAGAAAACTGAGCACTACAGCATTAGGTCTGGCAAGATACCCAATTAATGATGGTTCTTATTACTACTGGTTTGTACATGTGGCATTTGAATTCATGTCTCATTGGATTCCATGACTGACTCAGTGGATCTGATGGTTGAATGTGTTTATTTTCTCTTCTTTCATGCTGCCACTGATATCCATGGCTCGTGAATATGCACTCTTTCATGAGCACACCGGGCATGAGTAATGCTGATCCTTGAAGCAGGTGAGCTTCTGCAAGATGTAGTTAGTGGGATAGTATCCTAAATTATACTCTTCATCCACTGGTCTGTCTGGAATTCTTATTTTTGGGGTCATGTATTGTGTATTCATCAAGGCACTGTTTCTATAGGAAACTCATGAAAACAAACATGTAATCCATCACTAGGTAGAAGCAGATGAGTTATCTGACCTCCTGCTATGGGATTAGACTTTGAAGGAATAGGGCACAGGATAAATGTGACTGCACATTGGAAAGTTGGAATTGCCCAAGGAATTAAAAATAAATGCATGGGACTTATGTGCAGAAATTCTGATTTAATTTCTCTGTAGTGGGCCTGGTTTTAGTGGAAGGGGTCGATTCAAATGCAGAACAGGATTGGATTTAGAATGAGCATCCAGCAGCAGTGTGGAGAGCAGATGGCAGTGGGCAAGGAAAGAGTCAGGAACAGTAGCTATGACACCAGCAAAGTGAGAACAAAGATGATGGTGATGAGGTGGCTGACGGACCTGAACACTTACATATGGCAGACACTGTGCTTAGTGTATTCCATGTGCTTGCTCATTTAATATTCAGAACAACAGTATGAAGCCAGTGCTACTACTGTCACCATTTTCCAGATAAGGAAATTAAGCCACAGAGGAGTTAAGTCATAATGATTCCAATCGTAATAGAATAAGCCCAGAAATGGTGTGCTCTGTTCACATCTGTAAGATTCGCTTACAGTTTTCAGTCAGTACATTGAAAAATCAGAATTTCAGCCTATATATCCTAGATGCAGAGCTGACACTCCTAACCTGACCACCATATGTATTTGTCTTGTCGCTTACCAAATTGCCTTGCGTCACAGACACCCAGACACTCAAGGAGGGGATGGAGAAATTTTTGTGATCACAAAGGCCACCTCACTCCCCCTCCCAGCCCCATTTAGATGTGTGACTCTCTCCTGTGCCACCTGCTTAGTCACCTCCAGTAATGAGGGCCTCCCTCTCTGCCCAGGCATCCTTGGCCATATTTTGACACCAGGATTATGAAAACCTGATGCTTTGTGTTGAGGCCTGGTGAACTCGGCTTGCTGCTTCCAGTGCCTTCTCTGAGCCTCTGCTGGCTTTTTTTTTCTACCTAATAAACACCTGAGGGTATGAACTGTGGCTACTGGTACAATCTGGGACAAAGTCCACCAGGGATTTCAAGGAGTGTTCTTTGCAAGCAAAATATCACAAGGTGGCTGAGGCCGTGCTAATTGGCTGCATTTGAACTACAACAACATTCAAACCCAGCAAGACAATTAAAGCTGAAAAAGATCAGCTGGGATTAAAAGGATCCAAAGGGTAATTGCTTCATAACAAGCTACATTGCTCCAAGTAGCAGGAAGGATTGACGAAACTGGAATTAATTATGTTGGAAGACTTGTTTGTTTTTACGGCGTGTTTTAAAATCATTTGGATTTGGCTAACTTGTGCCTTTTCCCAAATACTCCTGGGTTTGGTTAACTGCCTTGGCTTTATCTGCCAACTGCAATTACTCCTGTTCTTGGAAACTACAGAGGCACAGAAACATACTCACCATTTATCAGTGTGATAAATCCTTTTATTGCCTTGGTAATAATGATGCCTAAATTTGTATAGCGCTTGTAACGTTTTCAAAATGCCTCACATCTGTTATCTCAGTTTGTCTGAGAACAGCCTGATGGAATGGTTAAGGGTTGGGGTTCCCATTTGGAGACGATAAAGGCAGAGAGAAGTGAGCCTTGCAAAAGATTAATATTAGTGCTCACATGAGAGTCTCGTGTACCTCCTCTCACCTGGGGTGTTCTAAGAAGGAAGCGTCTCGTCCAGCAGGGCTGAACACCGCCAGCACAAAGTAAAAAAGTGGGGGATTAAGAGCAAGGTGAAACTCATTGATAAATTAGCTGTTTGAACTTTACAATGTGAAAGAGATCAATCATTGGTCAGATAGGAAAGGTCTTTTGGAAATAAAGTTGCTGCAATAAAGCCTAAGGCATGAACTTTGGTTTGGAGCTGATAGTCTCGGGCTTACGTTCTGCCTCTTCCTCTTTGTGGCTCTGTCAATCGACTATTCTTCTGGGTATTAGTTTCCTCTTCTCTTCTGTACAATGGGTGCATGTGCTGGAGTTAGACAAACATGGGATACTCCGGTCACTGGCATTTTTCTGTCTGATGTTTCTACTTTGACTATGATGAGATATTCAGAAGACCAATCACCTTTGCAGCTTGTTTCTTGAGAGACTTTACTCCCTACATTTTAAGGTGTGCTTAAAATGATATTTTCCTTATTATAATAGAATGAGTTACTAGGATTTCACAATTTAGAAGCAGGCAGAAGTCTTTTCTAGATACACACAGTGAATCAACCACTATAAACTAGGCAGCATCTAAGAGATGTAGCTTCTAATTTTGAAACTGATACAATTTCCAGTTTTTGTGACAACCCTGACAGTTTGGCCTGCCCTAATATTTGTTCTGGGTCTGAGGTTTTCTTTGTTTCTCCTTCCCTCCCTCCCTCCCTCCCTCCCTCCCT
>NW_022436943.1:50910620-50940767 GCF_009761245.1 Sapajus apella | reverse complement strand
TCTTCCTTCCTTCCTTCCTTCCTTCCTTCCCTCCTTCCTTCCTTCCTTCCTTCCCTCCCTCCTTCCTTCCTTCCTTCGTTTGGTTCTGTCACCCAGGCTGGAGTGAAGTGGCATAATCTTGGCTCACTGAAACCTTGGTCTCGGGCTCAAGACATCCTCCCACCTCAGCCTCCCAAGTAGCTGGGACTACAGGCATGCACCACCATGTCCAGCTAATTTTTGTATTTTTTATAGAAATCGGGGTCTTGCCATTATGCCCAGTCTGGTCTCAAACTTTTGAGCTCAAGTGATCTGCCCCTCTTGGCCACCTAAAGTGCTGGGGTTACAGGTGTGAGCCACTGTGCCCAGGAGAGGCTGAGGTTTTAAAACAACATCAGCTTCTCAATGTAAAGTTTCAGGGTTTAGAAAGGACTTCTCCAGATTTTGCAGTCTAGTAAAGACTGTTTTTGTGTAGTACACTGTGGACTAACTCCTACAGATAGAAAGTATTGTTCTAGGCATTGTAGGGCATGCAAAATAAATAGAAGTTAGCATGCCTTCCAACATGAACTTAGAATCTAGTTAAAGGAAAAAAATGAGCAGACATAAAGTACTTATTATATTTAGCTCTCACCCAGTTTTTTCCTTCGTGCCAGGAGCCAGGCGGAGCCCACTGTTTGTATCATCTTATTCTCACCGGTAAGTACTATTTCTTTTTTCCTTAATTCATAGCATAGAAATTGAGCTTGAGGGAGTTTAAGGGTCTTTCCAAAGACAGCTTCATCCATCTGTCTCTAAAGGCCACACTCTAACCACCTGCTAATCAGTACTTCCAAACTCAATAAGTGGGTTCTTCCAGCCAGCTCTGAATCTGGGTTCATGGTTCAAAATCTCAGGAATTAAAGTGCAGATGAATAGACTGCTTACAAAAGCAGTCACCTTAAGAAAAGGCAAGGAAGACAAAGGGGATGAAAGTGACTTCTGAGATCCAGCTGATCTGGGTTTGGAACCTGGACCCATCAGTTATAGCCTGTAAATTGTTCAGCATCCCTGGAACTCGATCTCCACATCTCCATTAAGGAGGGAGAAGAATGCTGTCACTTTAACTGAGATAACCTTTAGGAAGCACCTAGCACAAAGCATAGCACAAAGACTAACCAATATGTGGCCCCTCTATCCTGCTTCCCATTCAATGGCTGCTCAACAGCTTCCTCTGACCAAGAGAACCCCACTTCCCATCTTTCCATCATGCTCCCCACAAGCTGCCTTATCCACTCTCTCTTCATAGATGCCAACAAAAGGTGCCTGCTCACCTGCTTTGATTCTCGCCGGTCTCTGGTTTTTCTCTTCCAGTCCCTGGTGCACTCTTGGCTTTGCAGGGATTCAGCATGCCCACGTTCTTGTGCGATCACTGATGGAGCCCAGTTCCCTGTCTTGACAGTGGCCCTTGGAACGTGAAAGTGTGTTTACACCTCACAAATGTGTTTGAATTTCCGAGAGCTGGCATCAGAGAAACCAGAGCCTCAGCTTAACCTCCCGCAGCCTGATTCCAGCTGACTGCCTTGTGGGATACCATTTCTGTTAGAAAGTTTGTTCTTAAACTAAGCTGCTACCTGGCAGGATGGTTCTGAGATGAAGAACTCAGAGCTGGTATCCAATTGCCTTGATTTAGAGTCACCTGAGAATAGACACTGAGCTTGTTTCCAAATGCTTTAACGTTATACATAAAACTCCACGCACATCCTCATGCATACTCGTGAGAGTGTGTCTGGGAATACACATCTCAGAGAGGAATTGCTGGCTTAACAGTGTGTGCACCTTTAGGTTGACTAGGTACTGCCAAATGGCCCCCAAACTTGTTGCAATAATGCACACTCCCATTAGAATCTATGAAAATTCCGGTTCTTCCCTACCCATTCACTTTTGGTATTGTCTGACTTGAAAATTTTTGCAAATCTGACTATGTGAAATGACCTATTATTATTTTTAATTCGTATTTCTCAGCCGGTTAGTAAGGGTGAACATCTTTATATGTGATTTTTGACTAATTGTGCTTTCTCTTTTGGGAATTGTCTTTCTCTATTTTTTGCTTACTTTTTTATCGGGTTGTATATTGTTCTCCTATTGGCTGCAAAAGAATTCTTCATATGTATTCTGGATATATAAATGTATATGCATATATAGGTGATTATATATTCTCGATTAAACATATTCTGTTGATTATATGCATTGCAATATTGTTTTTCTAGTTTATGTGTTACCTTTTCATGTAGTTTATGGTGTCTTTGTAAGACATTATATTTAGTAGTCAAATTTGCCATCTTTTTCTTCATAGTTTGAACTTTTTGTGTAGTTCTTACCACCAGGGACTGTGTACCTCTAATAACAAGGAAATAGAGGCAGTAATGGGGGCAGGAATAAGCGGAAGCTGACACCATTGAGAGTTCTGGCAGAAGTTATCTTGGAAGGGTTACCTATAAAGTTGTTGGGTTTTTTTTTTCCAACTTTAATTTTTTTTTTTTGGAGATGGAGTCTCACTCTGTTGCTCAGTCTGGAGTGCAGCGGCATGATCTTGGCTCACTGCAGCCTCCACCCCCTGGGTTCCAGTGATTCTTCTGCCTCAGCTTCCAGAGTAGCCGGGATTACAGGTGTGCACCACCACGCTTGGCTACTTTTTTGTATTTTTAGTAGAGACGGGGCTTCATCATGTTGCCCAGGCTGGTCTCAAACTCCTGATCTCAGGTGATCCACTGGTCTCAGTTTCTCAAAGTGCCGGGATCATAGGCAGGAGTCACTGCCCCTCGCCTCAACTTTAATTTTGAAATAATTACGTCGTCATAGTAAGTTGCAAACTGATGTACAGGGTGGTTCCAAAAACACATCAATTCCCCCCAATAGTAACATCTTGCATAGCTATAGTACAATATAATTAGCCAGGAAATTGACATTGGTTCAAGCTGAAGAGTTTATATGTGTGTGTGTGTGTGTGTGTGTGTGTCTAGTTCTAGGCAATTTTTTCAGAAATGTAGATTTGATCAGCCAGCACCACTGTCGAGCTACGTAGGTGCTTTGTCACCACAAGCTTTCTCATGCTATCTGTTTGTAGCCTGTGATTTTGTTTTGATGTCTCTTAAAGACACTGCAGCTAAACCCATTTTCTGTTTCTCTGGATGATTTCCAAAGCGTAAACTTAAATCTATAGCTTATTTTTTAGTTTAATTTTTTTTTTCTTTTTAACCTCAGTTGACCTCATTAGCACAGTTTTAAAATAGACATATCCAATATGCAAAGCAGAATGAGCACAGGTTATGGAATCTGGTTCACCTGGGTTTGCGACACAGCGGTTATTCACCAGCTGGGGAACCTTGAGTCACCTTTCTGAGCCTCATTGATAAAAGGGTGGGGGGAGACAGGACTTTCGATAACGTGTATCACTGCTGTACAGCGGCCAATAAGTGTCTGGTGAGCGGTAGTTACTGTAATTGAGGTTTTCTCCTCTGACACTAACCTCATTACCTTGATTTTCTTCCACATGAGTAGAAATCATGGCTGTTGGCCAGGCGCGGTGGCTCAAGCCTGTAATCCCAGCACTTTGGGAGGCTGAGGCGGTGGATCATGAGGTCAAGAGATCAAGACCATCCTGGTCACCATGGTGAAACCCCGTCTCTACTAAAAAAAATACAAAACATTAGCTGGGCATGGTGGGGCATGCCTGTAATCCCAGCTACTGAGGAGGTTGAGGCAGGAGAATTGCCTGAACCCAGGAGGTGGAGGTTGCGGTGAGCCGAGATCGCGCCATTGCACTCCAGCCTGGGTAACAAGAGCGAAACTCCGTCTCAAAAAAAAAAAAAAAAGAAAAGAAATCATGGCTGTTCTGAGCCCTGCTTGTCATCTCAGCTGATGAGGCATCTGTTTTTAAAAAAATTATAAACTGACAATTTATAATTGTGTAAATTTATGAGTACAATGTGGAATAATTAAATCAAGCTAGTCAACATATCCATCACCTCAAGAACTTAACATTTTTTTGTAATGAGAATATTTAGAGAATACTCTCTAAGTACTTAGAGAGTAAATTTAAGTACTTAGTACTAGATGCACAATACTCTGCAGACAGTTCTTGACTACTTAGGTGTGACAATTTTTTTGGCTTTCTCATGATGTAAAAGCTATATGCACTCAGTAGAAACCATATTTTGCATACCCGTCCTATTTTTCACTGCCAGCACAGTATACAATAAATTACATAAAATATTTAATACAATAATTAATTAATTAATTAATTATTTTGAGATGGAGTCTCGCTCTGTCACCCAGGCAGGAGTGCAGTGGTGTGATCTGGACTCACTGCAACCTCTGCCTCCCAGGTTCAAGCGATTCTCCTGTCTCAGCCTCCTGAGTAGCTGGGACTACAGATGCATGCCACTATGCCCATGTAATACTTAAAAAAAATTTTTTTTAAGACAGACGGGGTTCCACTGTGTTAGTCATAATGGTCTTGATCTCCTGACCTTATGATCCGCCTGCCTTGGCCTCCCAAAGTGCTGGGATTATTAAGTGTGAGCCACCGCGCCTGGCAATGCAATATTTTGTTATAAAATAGGCCTTGAATTGTATGACTCTGCCCAGCTATAGGCTAATGGTTATGATGTTCTGTAGGCTAAGTGTATTAAATGCATGTTCGACTTAGGATATTTCCAACTTTCCGTGTTTATTGGGATGTAACCCCATCATGCGTTTAGGAGTATCTGTATATTCACCCTGCTGCGCTTAAAACTTAAAACAAGGCAAAACAATGATTTTCCTCCTGTCTAGCTTGATTTTTGTACCCTTTAACCATCACACCCTCAACTCTCCACCCCTTGAAAAGATCCTACTGCTTTTATTTCATTTTTGTCTTCCTCTTCCATCCACTGTGCTCGCCAGCAGGAGAGAGAACGGCGGCAGAGGCCTCGTCAGCTCATTAGCTGGGGTCTTGCATCTCCCTGGTCTTTGTGTCTCATACGTTTTCTGTTTCATCTGCGGCTTGCCAGGGAAGATGCTGGCCTTTGCTGTCTGACTGGGTAAATCCTCCCCATGCCAGTGCTGACGTGGCAGTGCCCTTTAAGAGGAGCACCTTGCTGGGTGCCAATGGCTCCTGAGCTAAGCAGGGAGGGCCGAGCTGGGGGGGAGCCAAAAGCTCCTTCCTGGGACCTGGGGGGAGCAGCTATTCTGGGAAACAAATGCTGCAGGCAACTCATTAGCATAATCTCAGGAATTAATGGCTTGATTGATGTTTCACGTTGCCCTGCAGTTTTCTATAAATGATAATGTATTAAAACGAGATGGAGGAAAGAAAACATGACACGACATATATTATTTAGGTGTTTGCAGAGAGGCTGACACACAAACACACACAATTTGTCAACAGTCACTTTTTGCATGGTGTTCTGAGCCCCAAGCTTCCAAGATGTGGAATTAATTTCATAGCAGGTGATTTTAGACTATTTCACATGGGCCATCTGTCGCTTCTTCATTTACCTCTCTGCTGTTACAATAATTAATCATTTCAGGGATTGGTTTGGCCCAGGAAAGTCCACCCTGGCTGAGAACTCTGCAAAAGAGGGTAGCATTGGATTATGTCTTTAAAGTGGTGTGCTCCTGTGAAGCAGGTATGTCCAATATTTTTCTTGTTCACTTTTATCTGCTAACACCAGCGGCTCAAAAGCTGGTGACTGCTCCAGAGTATTAGATTTTTGCTACTGAATCTGTTCCTCTTCTTCATTTGCAGTTGAAAAAACCAAGTCGAGAGAGGTTGCTTGAATTGTCTAGGCTCACATAGCTAATTTGAGGTAGCTGAGACCAGAACCCCTGGTCAATTTTTCATACCTTAGTCTTGCTATCTTTGGTCTGAAGGGGTTGTTTAGAGAAGGAAGAAAACTCACCAGAAATAAGAAGAAGGAAACCCTAGAAACCCTAGGGGTATCTCAGCATGGGATATTTGGGACATACTCAAATTAAATGTTACATGCCTATGATTTAATCATTTCAGAAATCCAAATGTAACCAGCTCTAAGATACAATTAGTACCAGAGGAAATGAAGAGACATGAGGCATTGGTTTACCTTGCTTGATGAAACTGTGGCAGAGCAAAAAACACCACGCTGCTTTTTTAATTGAGATGCATTCACCTGCCATCATTTATTGATTGACTTACTAATGACATAAATATTGATTCATCCGTTAATCAGTTCATGCCAACATTGGGCTGGGTGCTAGAGACACAGTGAAGTCCATGCACTCACGGGACTGATAATTTAGTTGGACATAAAATGTGGAGTTAAACAAACAAACACAAATTGTCATAAATGCTGCAAAGAAACAAACCACGAATGAAGATATAGAAGGACTGGTGGCTGTTCCTCCATGTGTCGGGGGGTAGGTATAGATGGGATGGTCATAGAAAGCCTCTTGAAGAGAACTGCACTTGAAATTGGACCCTGAAGGGCAGGAGCTGACATGTGACTACAGGAGGCGGGCAGTCCTAGGAGCTGGGCTGCATCCACAGTGGCCCTGGGCTGGGAGGGAAGATCAGCACCACAGAAATGGAGTCAGGTGCGTGAGAACCAGTAAGGAAGAGGTAGAAGAGGTAAGTGGGTCCACCGTAGCCCTACAGGGGGTTGCGCCTGTAATCCCAGCACTTGGGAGGCTGAGGAGGACAGATCACCTGAGGTCGGGAGTTCGAGACCAGCCTGGCTAACACGCTGAAACCCCATCTCTATAAAAAATATAAAAATTAGCCCAACGTGGTGGCGCAGGCCTGTAGTCGCAGCTACTTGGGAGGCTGGAGCTGGAGAATCTCCTGAACAACCCAGGAGGTGGAGGTTGCAGTGAGCTGAGATCGTACCAGTGCACGCCAGCCTGGGCAACAGAGCAAGACAAGACTCCATCTCAAAAAAAAAAAAAAAAAAAGGAGAAAAGTGGGAAGCAGATCATTCAAGGCCTCCTCTCCAGGTCATGGTGAAAAGTCTGGATATGACTCATGGGAACCACGGGATGGGTTTTACCGGGAAAACAGAGCCTCGTGTATATTTCATTATCCCCATTTTACAGATGAAGACACTGAGGTGCAAAGAAACAGTGAACTTGCTGAAGGTGACACGGTCATAGGTGGAGTAACTGGATTTCTAACCTGGCCCTCTTCAGCTTCAGAGTTTAATGCTCTAAGCCAGGGGTCAGCAAACTGTGGCCTACGGGCCAAGTCCACACTACTGCCTGTTTCTGTATAAACAAAGTGGCATTGGAGCAGTCACTTCCATCCATTTACATCATGTCAGTGACTGCTTTCCCACTACAATGGCAGAACTGAGGAGCTGCAACAGATGCTGTGGTATGCAGAGCCCGAAATATTTACTAACTGGCCATTTAGAGAGAAAGTTTATTGACCCCTGTCCTAGCATGTGGGCCTCAGGCAGAGAGGAATCACGTCTGCTTTGCTCCTGGTGTTTCCCCTAAGTCACCCAGTGTGATTGGTATTTAGCTAGTATCCCCTCAGCATCTGCTGAATAAATGAAGAATGGGAAAGGTGGGTGCGCAGAATTGGGAAATTAAAGAGTCAGAGATTGGGTGGCCAGGATTGGCATGAGATAAGAAACACAGGCCAATGAGAGCAGGTTCTGACTGAAGTGCAGCAGGTGGACCCCTGCTTGGCTGGAAAATAGCATGCAGAGGGGAGGAGCAGGTTGTCAGGTTAGAGAGACCCCCTGGGAGTTGATTGAGAAGAGCCTTGAATGCCATCATCATTAAGTGCCCAAGACCTTTAAGCAGCTGAGTTAGCACTCAAGAGGGGATGGAGGAGAGCTGGTTTTCCAAGATGAAGGTTGTAATTGGTTATTGATGTCCTATTTGTATGCTGATGCTGCTAAATAAAATAGTTAAACCATAATTAATGCTCCAGCTCTCTCTTTCTGTCTCTCAAGAAAGGAGCCCATAGAAAGGTCAATGGATTTCATATAATAAATTATTAACTAATGGAAACACAAGAAATAAGTTTCTGAGCTATAATCTTTTCAGGTTTTATTAACTATCATTTGTTACACGCACTGACAATGTTTACATTTTGCTTCTGCCGCCTTCTTGCCAGTTCCAGAAACTCTTGGAATCAGAATCAGTGTTGAGGGCAAAAATGTATTGTTTGCCGGAGTTTATCTGTTTGAAAATCAAGACAGGTTACCTTTGTGATCTGACTTCTCTCTTTGTGTCAATGTTAGGCCAATGGTACGGCACCACATTGGCAGATCTTATGATGGAAACCGTGACGAACGGCACTATGATGCCAGTTACATTTAGTTGGTAATAACAAAGACATACCAGGACACTCTGTAGTTAAAATTCTTACTCCTGCCATGCAAACTCTGCCAGAGGGAAGATTAGGGAGAAGTCAGCATGACATCGGGGTACCCATGAGCTTGGGCTCTGGGGTCAGACACTCTGCATTTGAATCAGTTTCACTTTTCAGTAGCTGTGAATTTTGACCTTGCTTCTTCTGCGCCTCATTTTACTAAACTAGGGAACTGGGATATCAGCAATGCTTCCTGCATAGAGTTGTGAGGACTAAATAAGACAATAAAGTGCATATCAGAGTGTTGGGCACACAGTAAATGTTAAATGAGTGTTCAAAGTGCTCAAGGACAATGACCCATAAGAAGCCAAACCTATCGGTAAATTTTTTAGCTTTAAAGAGTACAGCAGACACTGGGATCTACTTGAGGGCGAAGGATGGGAGGAGGGAGAGGAGAAGAGAAGATAACTATTGGGTACTGGGCTTAGTACCTGGGGGATGAAATAATCTATACAACAAACCCCCACAACATGAGTTTACCTGTATAACAAACCTTCACATGTACTTCTGCATCTAAAATAAAAGTTAAAAAAATTGTTAGCTTTTAATATTCTCTTCAACTATCAATCAATTCATTGGTAGTGCACCTAGTCCTCTGTTGTGCGTTTTGGGAAGATGCTAAAAGAATATTGGTCAAAGTCATCCTAGCTGCCAAAGAATGTACAATTCTTGCTGTGAAATCACATCAAGGGTCTCTGAAGCAATCAGAGGGCAACCCATTGGAACAGAACTCAAATGTACCGACTAAGTATTAGGAACTAGCTGGGGGGTGGTGATAAAGAAATGAATTAGAAGAAGGTAGCTCACAGCCTAGTGGTGTCTGTAGACAAAAACGTCAATAAAAGGCAATGGAGTCAACATTATAAGTGTTTCCCCACAAAGGAAATAACGACCTGTTCTACTAATGATAGGACTTCATTAAATTTCTGGCCTTAATTTCCTCATTTCATGTTTCAACCAAAGACATAAAAAATATTTACCTTGCCCAAGGACTCACTCCCTAAGAGTGTGTAATACTTGCACAGAATTCTTGTTCAATAATCAAAAGATCAATGATACACTTCCAAAAAATTATTTAAATAATAGAAGTCATATAGTCATGTGACATCACAAGTAATCCCAGCATTTTAACATCACTCTAATTCTTTGAATTCTTCTTTTCTTTTTTTTCCTCATCCCATTCTCAAGCAGAGTTTTAAATGTAATTCTTGTCAAATTTCACATTTTATTTGGACCACATTTGTACAGAATCAGATATTAGTAATAATATCCAATTCAGAACATACGCTCATCTTTTCATGCCTACAGATTTTTGTGTCCCTGAGTTTTCCATTTTGTGTCCAGCAATACATAAGCATTTTGATGTTGTTGCTTGGTTTTAATAAATATTTTTGGTATCATCATTGTTGTTGAATGTATGGGTTGTCTGGTTTGACACCGTGTCCCATGCTTTACATTACTGCTTCTATTAATCTGTGTGTGTTTTCCCAATCATAAAGGTACTGTGGGAGTAGGCAGAGTTCTAGTGGGCGAAATATCAGATGTCGCTGAGCTCTTCTCTTGGCCTTGGCCATGCAAAGAACATGTCAGTATAGTGAAGCTGGGTATTCCCTTCATCGGATCACTTCTACCACTCTGCATGCTCTGATACAGTCATGGCTGGCTGGCTTGACCAACCTCTTTTCACAGTTATCAGTGTTTTGCAAGTATTATCTATCCTTCTGTTTTTTTGAGTCAGTATTATCAAGTATATTCTAGGCATTGTATTTACATGATCTGTAGTGATTGCCTAATGTTATACATCACACTGAGGAATTATGCTCAGACAATGTTTCCATTGTTAGGTAACAAATAACTTCACAGTGGACATCTTTACGTCTGAAGTTTGTTGGTGTTTGATGAAGGATAAGACATGAAACCTTTCTCTTTCTCTCACAAGATCTGATACAAATGAATGTTAAGGCTAGTTGGACAGAGAATAAGGTATCAGCTATACAAATTTCCTAATACTTTTTTCTGAATTGAACTTCACATCTCTTCTTGTTCAGTACAGACCAAATTGTCTCTCCAGATGTGGCATGGAGAAAGAAAATTAGCCCAACATATGCATGAGCATTCTCCTGTGGCTCCTTCTCCCAAATCCACTCATCAGCCAAATTCCTCCCTTCCCTCTGGGACTGCAGGGAAAAGGAGAGTATCTTCTGGGATGTGGAATTTCCCCTCATCAAAAGAAAACAGACGCTGGGAGATAAATGATTCCCCTTGTGAAGCTTTTGGATTTATCCCCAGGAGGGGGATTCCTGACTCAAAGGGGAAATACATTTTTATGTCATTGTGCCAAATTATTTTTCAAAGGACTTATACCTATGTATTCTACAAACCATGAATTAAGCTGCCCAAATTTTAAACCATCCAACTTGCATAAATACCTGGGGAAGTGTATTTAGCATAATTGTATTTCAATAAGCTTATGAAGTAGAGATTGCTGACTATTCTTTAAACTAGTTCCCAAAACTCAACTAATCAAACTGGGTCTTAGCACCCTTACACATAGTAGAGGCCATCTGAGCTGAATCAGCCACCAGTTGGAAAGCATGAAATTACTGACTTTGTTTAAATCTAACTGCAATTTATCTGTGGGAGAAGCATTGAAAGGTGACATTTGTCTTAGTGAGTTCCCCTTTCATTTCCGGAGCCGGAGTTCATCAGTCATGCAGCTCAAGTGCATGATACATGCAGATGAATATTTATTATAGATGATGGAGTATCCTTCTGGCAACATAATACACTTCATTCACTGGGAAGGGATTTCGGACAGATTCTTGATAGACTACTTGTATGACTGGAAGAGGCTTTCAGTTCCTTTCAGGAGAAATCCTTGGAAAACCTGCCATTTTGGTGCAAGGAGAATCCACTTGGATAGTGTTCACGTGCAAACTGATTTTAAAACATTATGGCTCAAATTCAGTTAAGTAATTTTTATTTGGAAAAGAGTTGCTATTTCAAAAATAATTCATTAATGCTTGATGAAAAAACCAGCTTTATGCCTGAATTCAGCCCATAGTTTTGAAGCACGTTGGTTGTTGGAATGCACTCTGTTTGAATCATGTTAAGTTCACTTGTGAAGATACAGAGTTTCTATGTATTAGAAAAGGATCTTAAAATAAAGCATGCATTTCCAACACCGATCTGATACTAGAGGTTAAGTGCTTGTTTCTTAGGAAATGCAAGATCAAACACAATGAAATGACAGGAAAAAAAAATACTCAGAGCATCTTTTTTTTTTTTTTTTTTTTTTTTTTTTTTTAAATTTAGAAGCCACTCCTTTTCCCAGGAGAGCTGAGCAGAGAAATCACTAGAAAAGTAGCTTCCTTGTGCCCATTAAGCTACCTTTTGTTTTCTTTTGATGACCGATGGGAATCTTGTTCATTAAAATTGTATGGATGCCTTCTCCTTTCCTCCCACTGTTTATTTACACATAAAAAATAGATGATTTCCAGGATTCAAACATCATGCCTACCAAGGCTGCTGAAAACCTCCAAGCAAACAGTCATTTCTGCAGAAGCATGGTGAGTTTCCTAAAATATACTATAGCGTATTCATGTGGGTATATTTGTGGAAGTGGAGACAAGGCTGACCATCTGAGGAAAATCAGCATTACGATGAGTCTTTTTTGTTTTAACAGAGCAGAACCACCGTGCCTTTCCAGTCTCTGGACACATGCCTCTCTCACTGCATGCTGAATGGAAGTTACAGGAGGTGCAGTGAGTGTGGGAGACTGAAACCAAAAGCACAGCCATCGAGGAAGATTAAACTCAACTTGACCTCCAAGGCTGATGGACAAATGATGATTAGAAAGAGGATATGCATATCTAAATTGCATTCTATCTCTATTACAGTCTAACGACATTACTAAAATTGCGGTTTGATAATTCGTCAACACGAAATGTGTCCACTTATCTCTGACTATACAAACAATCATTGATTCAGCCTCTCAATGCGAGCCTCTCCAAATTATTATGGGCAGATGGGCAGACCACTGAATTAGGGTTTGAATCCAAATCACCGCTCTCTCTCTCTCTCTCCCCATTTCTTTTCTTTTCCTGTCTCCCCAACTTATTTATTGTGTTTCTGTTATTTAACACAGTTTCATTTCTGGCTGTACCACTTGCTCACTGGGGATCTTGGCCAAGTCACTTAAAATTTTGGAATCTTGGTTTCTCCTCCATAAAAGGAGAATGGTATCTGCCTTGCTTGATTCATAGACTTTTTGAGAAGCGCAAAAGTCAAAGGACTTCACAGGGACTAAAATGCTGTAGAAACGTGAAGATGTCCACTTGGCCTATGGTATTCATTTATGAATTCATTGCGTACTCACTGTGTGCTAGGCACTGAGCTGGGTTCAGGGATATGAAGATGAATAAAATGTACTTCCTGTGCTTCACATTTGTTGAGTCTAGGAGAGGTGACAGACATATCAAGAGTGTAGATAAGGACAGGTGATGTTGGGAAGAGCGTTTCATACAGAATACATGTCAAGATTCAGATGCGGAGTGTTGAGTGACAAGTATGGGGTCATCTTTCCCCTTGTGAGCCATGATCATTGCTGTTTGTTTGTCTAGACTTTTGCTGTGCATCCAGAGAGGCTGAGCCCCTCTATTCCTTATAACCTGGACCAGTCCAGGTTGGGCCTGTCTACATTATCTTAGTGGATGCGGTTGCCCTTATAGTTATGACATCACCGTGAAGCAGCTGTTGAGGGTAGAAGAGAAACTCAGAAGCAGAAAAGCACTATGGGCATGAGAACGGCGTGGGAGGGTGCTGACCCTCTTCGACTTGTCCTTTTCAGTGGTGATCTGGTGCTCTTGTCATGAACTGGATGTGCCATGTGACAGGATCGCTTCAGACGATAAACTTACTTGAACCCTGGGAAAGAGAGGCACCTGCAGTAGCTTCTCAGGCTTCATAGTTGGAGCTCTCCTTGGCCCCCAGACGCAGGTCCTTCTAGCATAACAAGCAGGAGTGGAACAAAACAGCAAACAAACCGGCTTGGAAGCACAGCTTGCACATTCACCATCTGTGTGATCTAGAGCAAGTTACTTAAACACTTTAAGGCTCGACTTTCTTGTTTAGAAAATAGAAGTGATCATCACAGCAGTAATCTCCTGAGGTTGCTGGGTGAAAAATATACATGAATTGCTCAGCACTGGCCTCCATACATAATAAGCACTTAGTAAGTGGTTCTGTTTTAGAGATTGCTTGACTTCTGGATTTTGAGAGAATTAGCAGGGGAAAGAAAGAAAAATGGCTCCGTCTTCCCCCATGGATACCACTTGCTTTTTTCAGAGGGAGAAATGCTTTTTGTAGCAAGGCTGTAGTGAAGAGGGAGAGCATCTCCAGCTGTCGTGCCAGCTGCTGCAAATGAAATTTTCCTGCAGGTGTTTATGTGCATCTTCCCAGCAGGTGTTTCCAGGTGTATTTCCTGGCTGGTGTGGTCTATAAGACTCTCTTTCCAGCTTGGCAGCCTGTGCTGTGTTTCAGTAACAAACAACCCCAATCTCAGTGATTTAGATCCACAAAGGTTTATTTATTGCTCGTGCTATCTGTTTCTTGGGGCCTGGCAGGACTGCTCGGATTGTTTTGGTCACTCAAGGACCCCAGTGATAGAAACTCCATCATGATGTGGTTCCATGAATTTCAAGGCAGGAAAAAGGAATATGGTAAAGCTTGCATTGGCTCTTTCTTTTTAAAAAAGATCATTAAATTAATATTTTTAAATCAATAAATCATAACTATATGCATTTAGGGGGTATAATGTCATGTTTTGAGATACATACGCAATGTGGAATGATTAAATCCAATGAACTAACATATCCATCACTTTGCTTACCCATCATTTTTTTTTTTTTTTTTTTGAAGCGGAGTTTCGCTCTTGTTACCCAGGCTGGAGTGCAATGGCGCGATCTCGGCTCACCGCAACCTCCGCCTCCTGGGTTCAGGCAATTCTCCTGCCTCAGCCTCCTGAGTAGCTGGGACTACAGGCACGCGCCACCATGCCCAGCTAATTTTTTTTGTAGTTTTAGTAGAGACGGGGTTTCACCATGTTGACCAGGATGGTCTCGATCTCTTGACCTCGTGATCCAGCCGCCTCGGCCTCCCAAAGTGCCGGGATTACAGGCTTGAGCCACCGCGCCCGGCCTACCCATCATTTTTTATAGGGATATATTTAAAATGTACCAGGTATTTTGAAATATACAATACATTGTTACCATCTACATTCAATAATGTTCCAAGTCCTGTATATCACCTTGCTAATCCTCACGCAAACCCTACTTAATAGGAAAGCTTATCCTTATTTTATTGATGAGAAATCAAATGCAGACTTGCCCAGGATCACACAGGTAATAAATAGTAGCACTGAAATTTGACTTCAGCCTCTCAGACTTCCCAGCACAGTGAAATTATGATTCTGTGATAATCACTGTATATGCCTGTCTCCTCTACCAGCTGGGGGTTGCCTGGAGGGTTTAGTCTGCATTTTGTTCTTCATTTATTCCCAGTGCCTAGCATAGTGTCTGGCACAAAGGAGGTGCCCAAGAAGGACTTGTCTAATGACTGAATGGTTAGTTGTGGCCAAAAATGGGGCAACAAAAGGCATCAGGGGGTTAGTCAAAGGAGGCAGTGGTGCCGTGGTGAACTCTTTATCATTGCTTTGTCTAAGATTAACGGAAACTTTGACATAGAGAGGCTGACACCATAGAAAGGCATTTAATGATCTCATTGACCAGGGGGTGTAGACATCAATGGACAGAAGGGTTCAGGGCTAAAAAATCTTTCTGCTTTAGGTCAGAACCTCTGTCTTACTGCAAACATCACGTCCAATGGTCATCTTCTAAAAAGTCAAGTTTTTTGGCTCAGAGAGATATCTAGAAACATAGAGGCCACATCTGGAGATACAGATGTGGTTCCCTTGTTCCATGCCATCTGGAAAGCATTGCCAACTCTGTGTGAACCATCAACAACAATATCTCCCCGTGTGATAGCTTATTTTTCAGTAACTGAAAGTCAACAAACTGTGGCCATTATCTGTGGGGACATTGACTAGTCCTGTGACCTTGGGCAAACTAATTAATCTCTTTGGACCTCAGATTACTTTTCTGTAAATGGGAGTAATGGTCTTCATAGTTACCTCCCAATATTGAGTTTGCCCAGATTTTCTGATGGTGACATACAGACTGCATTTCCCAGCTTCTTTTGTAACTAATGACTGTGTGGCCAACTTCAGGCCAGTGGTCTCTCAGTAGAAGAGTCACATGACAGTTCTAGGAGCCTTCCTGAGACTCAACTCCTATGCACCCTTCATTCCTCCTCCATCCTGAGCCAGGAATGTGGATGCTGCCATCTTACTCCATGATTTTGAGGCCAAAAATGGTGGATGACATGGAGCCTGCATTCCTGATGCCACGAGGTGCCTTATCAGCCCTGGACCAATGGCCAGCCTAATTTAAGGGAGGGATACCATTATCTTGTTTAGTTAACTGTTGTTTTAGAGATTTCTGTTCCTCACAGCTGAATCTCATTCTAACTAGTAGGCTACATCAACGTGTTCTACACTTGCCTAATCATAAGCACAGCCTGAAGTATTTATTCAAAACAGAATCCCAGGCTCCTCCATGAAAGGTTGAGGGTGGGGCCCAGGAACCTATATTTTTAATAAGTGACCTAAAGTCATTCTTATGATTAAACAATTTTGGAAAACACTGAGCCAGATACTATCTAACATCCCTTACCTTTTCTAAGCAGGAAGATGATATGTTTGTTTATTTATACATGTGTATATGGATTTATGGTTTATTTTAATGTCTCTCTACAGCAGTATGGAAAGTGTTTTAGAGGATCCAGTTATGGGGATGGAGAGAGTGGTAAGCACTGCTGCCTGTTGAGGTCCAGAAGAGAGGAGATAATGTCTGAAACTCAGGGCAGAAGAGCTAGGAAAGTGAAGAAAAATCTCACCTGCCAGTCGGACTGGGAGACTAAGTAGGTTGTGGATGGAAGGAAAGACTCTGGTTAACTCCCACGTCTCTGGGTTGGGTGACTGGGCAGAGTGATGCCCTTACCAAGACAGCAATGCAGGTGGAGAGGCAGGTTTGGGGAAGAAAACGAACAGGCAGATTTGGGATGCAGCCAGTTTGAGGGGCCAATGGGCGGAGCTGTCCAGCACAGACTGGGATGACAGATATCCCTTCCCTGGGCAGGGCTTGAGTGATGGTGGTAGTAGTACCTAGAGAAAGTGAATAAATTGGATGGTAAAGGTGTCATCCATCCCCATCTCCTGATTCTGGCCAGGTCAGTGGGTCTAATGTCCACTTTGAATCTAAACACTTCCCACCTTTAATAATGGACATTGGAGATTACAAAAGGTGGGAAGGTGGGAGGAGAGTGAGGGTTGAAATGTTACCTATTGGGCACAATGTTCATTATTTGCATGATGGTTACACTAATAGCTCAGTCACCCCTATGCAATATATGCATGTAAGAAAACTGCATTTGTGCTCCCTAAATATATAAAAATTTAAAAATAATTTTAAAAATTAAAAAAATTGAAATGAAAAATTTCCACTTGTTTGTGTGATCACTTCTTTTCTTCCCAACATAGAAATGAAAGAATCAAGTTATAGAATGGGCAAAAATATTCATTCATTTGATCATTCATTTGTTCATCAAAGATTAGTGTCTAATATGTGTTCAGAAGTGAAAATAAAATGTTGACAAAGATAGGTGTGGCTTCTGTCTTCATGGAGCTTAGACTGATTGGGTGAGTCTGGCAAAAAAATACAAATTAGCTGGATATGGTGGCATGTGCCTGTAGTTCCAGCTACTTGGGAGGCTGAGGTGAGAGGATTGCTTCATTCCAGGAGTTCGAGGCTACAGTGAGCTATGACTGCACCACTGCACTCCAGCCTGGACCACAGAGTGGTCCAAATATATATAATAGATAAAAAATATAAAAATAAATATAAATCTAAACTATCTCATGGATGTGAGAATCAGTTTGGGTAAATATATTTAAAAGCTTATATAATATAAGGTTCAAATGCAAGCATCAGGAAGTAATTTTCTGATGACCTGCAGTTCCATTTAAAGAAACTACCCCAGGTAACGACTCAATGCAGTGAATGATGTATCAATCATTTGTCTGAAATGAGAGGATGATCATGAGAGTTGTGAAGATGTCTAAAGGACAAAATGAGAAAAAATAACTTACATTAATATCCCCATTTTTACTGATGGGGAAATAAAAACTCAAATATGTTACAATTTGTTCAAGGTCACACAGATAGGATTTGAGCCAGGTTGGCTGACGTAAGATTGTGTATTCATAACCACTAGGATCTGTAACAGCTGCAAGGCTGGGGTAAGGCTGCCTTAGAGTTCAGCTCCTTCTTGTGGCAGATACTCTAGAGAGAAGCAGGAGAGCTACTCTAAGACCCAAGCTTGCTCTCTCTCAGAGAACAGAGGAGGAGTTCCACGGCTCCCTGAAACCCTTCTTATACTACTTCCTAGGTACCAAGGAACTACAGCCTCAAAGATCCAATGGGTAATTACTGAAGATGGTGAGGCTACCTTTTTATTGCTAATGACTTGATGCAGTTTTCAGAAGGGATGAGGTCATGTTGCTAAAACCAGTCCCTCTTATCAAAGAGAAGGGCAGCACACATGGCCTGGACCTCTTTGGGTCAGAACTTGTGGGAACGGGGCTGCTTTTCCTCCTGCAGTAGAGAGGGTGAGAACTGCTGTCCTCCCAGTAGCCCAGGCTGTTCGTGGAGACCCTGTAGTCTCCCACACTGATCCTCTGCCTGGAGGCCTTCACCTACTCACCTACTCACTCATCCAGGAGTCATCCTGGTTGAATTTTACTCTTTTTCCAAAGCCAGATTTGGATATCAGGAGGCTAAGGCATACTTACTTGTTCCAGGCACATCATTTTCATGTGTCGGCAGAGTTGACTTGCCCATGATTGAACAGCTTCTAAAGGAAGAGCTTGTCGAAACTGTCAGCTGTTATCATTTTCTTTGTTTTTCTTCCTCCACTTCACTGTGGACCCAGTGACCTTTTCCAGGCTGAGAGATGCTGTCTTACTGAGGGAAGGTCAGAATGGCACCAGGAGTGGTGAGAATCATGGGTGCTCATGAGATCTAGTTTGAAGGTGACTGATTTGAATGCAAAGAAAACTCTGGCATTATTATATTTGTTATTCACTGAGTGCTTTATTATATGAGGCTCTATGTTATAAATTAAGCTTTATCTCCTTAAACCTTCACCACAACCTTGTAGACACTGATGTTCCCATTTTACAGATGAAGAGACTGAGGATTAGATTGATTTTCTAATATCCCCAAGGCCACTCAGCTAATCACTAGCAGGCCTGGACTCAAATTCAGGCTGATCTGACTTCAGAGCCCATTGTCATAACCCCATACAAGGCTGTTCTTCTCTTCCCCAGGTCATTGCATCGTCCACAGTTACTTCCTGCCCTTTCAAGGGGACTACATGTGACCCCTTTCCCTGCAATGAAATGTGACTTACAGTGTCTCCCATATGAGGGAGGAGGATATGTCTCCTGACTCATCAATAGACTTGGGGTTTGGTCAGGTGACTTGTGTTGGCCAGTGGACTGTGAGTAGTTGTAACATACCCAGTGCCAGGGCAGAAGACTTTAGGAGTCTTCGTGAGTTTCTGCCTGCTCTCTTGCTCTTTCTCTCTGCCAAGAGAGTGCCACATTCCACAGAGGGATACTCCTCCAGGCTGGATCTCAGCATAAGGCAGGTGGTATAGATTCTACAGCTGCTGATCTGTAGCCATCCACATGCAACAAGAGCTAGAAAGAAATTGTCTTTTTAAGCCACTGGGATTTTGGTGCTCTTTGTTATTGCACCTAAATCCGGCTAATACAACAAAGGATATTTGGAAACATATGATTCATGTAGACACTAATAATCTCAGGAATATAGTACTGAACTTGATTCTCATCTGTGTCACCATGGATGGGCTGATGACGCTACCTGTGGAGATCAACTTAAGTATCTAGTTACAAAACCACTCAAATCAACCATGACCTTTCATGTTAATAATTATTACCCCAGTGAGCACCTTTCTTGGTGATACAGAATTTAGTTCCACCACTTTATAAAGTCCATGGAGGCAGAGACCGTGTTCGTTTTGCTCAAAACTATGTAGTGCATACCACATAGTTGATACACAATAACTACTTAATGAATGAATGGATGCTGGGAGGGGTTTTGCAATGAAAAAGTGTTTTGTGAATGATTTTTTCTTTTGAGACAGTTTCTCTCTTGTTGCCCAGGCTGGAGCACAATGGTGCAATATCAGCCCACTGCAACCTCTGCCTACTGGGTTCAAGTGATTCTTCTGCCTCAGCCTCCCAAATTAGCTGGCATTACAGGTGCCCGCCACCATGCCTAGCTATTATTTTTTATTTTTAGTAGAGATGGGGTTTCACCATATTGGCCAGGCTGGTCCTGAACTCCTGATCTCAGGGGATCCACCTGCTTTGGCCTGCCAAAATGCTGGGATTATAGACGTGAGCCACCGCGCCCGGCCTTGTGAGTGATTCAAATTTTAACCAGCTGAAATAAACCACCTACATGCTTCAGGACTTCTCAGAGACTTCCATGCATTACAGCAAATTGTGACTCTCTGAGAGGGGGCAGGGCTAATAGGCAGAGTTTCACACAATCATCTGACCGTGGAACTCCTTCCTCCAGGAACATCTCATAGAAACATTCTGGAAAATGCTGCTTTGGGGAATGGGGAACGCAAGCAGTAGCGTTCTGCCTCATTTGCCGCCTCGTCCCATGGAATACACCTCAAGTGGGGTCATTGTCTGCAGCTGACTAGAATGAGAATTAGGCTTATAGTTGGCTGTTTACATTTCGGATCATTTCTTTCTGAGCTGAGCTTCTGTGTTGGCAGGAATATCACATTGCTAATTCATACCTCAATATCCTTTTCTGTACAAAAGGAACATCTTCTCTGCCTATCTCATATTTTGGAAGAAAGAAACAAATGAGACTGAGCAGTAACAGGGCCACTTGAGGACAGGATCTGGGGCTTATTTTCTATGTCTCTAACACCTAGTTGATGGGCTGCCACGTGATAGAAATCAACATGCTTCTATGAGTGAATGAATGACTTCACAGTGCTAGCCCACAGTGAGCGGAAGGACCTAGGTGCTATTGGGTCTGCATAGAGGAAGCCCAGCCACAGAAGACCTTGTAACTCCTCCCATAATCCAGCCAGTTTTTACCTAGATCTACCCTAAGCAACAATTCTACTGTGCTACTTAGGAGAAGAGAGAGTCCGGTGAGTAAAAAGTCCCAAGGGAACTGCAGATGCCCCTGGGTTGTCAACTTCATTCATTCCTCACCCTTTTCCTTTGCTAAGAAAACTCTGATTTTGTTCACTCTCTGCTGAAGCCTTGTGTTTCTGGAGGAAAGAAAGAATTGGTCTCAGCCATCAAGGTGACATCAAGGTGTCTTTGCCTAAGACAGCTTTAGATACGGACGTATGACACACTTCTGCCTCATAGGTATCAGGAGAAATCAGCTTAGATGACCAAACAAGTGCTTTTCATCTCTAAAAGAGACATCAGAGAGGGGATGTGTCCCTATTCTCTACATGTTCCCTTTGCTGCTGTTGTGTCTACATGTGATGCCTGAAGCTGTGGCTACCATCTTGGAATCATAAGAAAAAACATTGCTAATGCTGAAGACAGAGTGGGACAATGAAAAGTGGTTTCCTTGAAGTGTTCATGGAGGTTTCAGATTAAGCCTCCGTATCCCAAAGTTTCTTTTTCTGTGAGATAATGGTCTTTACTGTTTAAACTATTAGTTGGATTTTCTATTACTTGCTGTTGAAGTTTCCTAACAAATACAAGATGACTCAAAAATGAGCAACTTGTGGATTCTACCCTCAAAGATCTCACAGGCTAGTTGCAGAAGCAGCATAAAAATAATGCCAAGATGGTGTGATATGTTCCTAAATGCAGGTATAAGCCAGGTGCACTGGAGAATGTTGTTGGTCTGCAGTGGAGGGTTAGGGAAGGCTTCTCTGAGGAGGTGGCTTTTTCTGTGGAGTTTTGAATCAGATAGGCCTTGCCATCCAGGTGAAGTGGGTTCAAAGGGTCTGATAGGGCATTGTTTGATTAAGGCTTGTTTGGTTTGGCACATGACAGGGTTGTAAAGGAGACAGATGAGACAGTGAGAACAAAGCAGGAGAAAATAGCCTGACATGAAGGACACTGTGAAGGACATGTAGGAGCCACCATAAGTGAGGCTTGGGTCCATTAGGGTTCAGGAGCAGGTTGATCTGTCTCTCACAGATTTGCGTAGTCAATGTCATATTGATTGAATGTTTGTGGCGTGCCAGGCACTGAGCTAGGAGTTGAGGTAACAGGGTTGAATGCTGGCCTGTAAGCTCCTGAGAGCCTGAGCTGTTGTGGTCACCACTGAGTCCTAGAAGCTGGCCTGGAGCTTAACACCCTCGGGACTCACATGTTTGTTGACCAGATAAATAACACAAATAGCATCTGTTCCCTCTTGGCTGTTGTGGATGGTGAGGGGTGGGGGAGAGATAGGCATTTAACAAAAAGAGAAATGTATTGATAAGCACAATTATGATGAAAACCAAATTCCATAGATACTCAACCAAGTCAGTCAGAAAAGATAATCCTGAAAAATGGACCAGTAAGGATTTTTTGTTTTCACTCTCTCTGGGTCTCAGTTTCCTTATTTGTAAGCTGAGAACAATAATTTTTATTTCCAGGGGTTGTTAAGAGGTTAGAAATAATATATGTAAAGTTTCCAGCATGTAGTACATTCTATATTTTTTAATGCAGCTCAGGCAAGTCCTTCAGAAAAGTTATTCATGTGGGGTCACCCTGCATCTTGGCATTATGTGGGGTCACATTGCAAATTGGTATTATGTGGGGTCACACTGCATCTTGCCATTATGTGGGGTCACACTGCATCTTGGCATTATGTGGGGTCACACTGCATCTTGGCATTATGTGGGGTCACACTGCAAATTGGTATTATGTGGGGTCACACTGCACCTTGGCATTATGTGGGGTCACACTGCAAATTGGCATTATGTGGGGTCACACTGCATCTTGGCATTATGTGGGATCACACTGCATCTTGGCATTATGTGGGGTCACACTGCATCTTGGCATTCTCTAGCATATTAATTTGCCTGGACTGAAACCTACAGCCACTGCTTTCAACATGTGTTGGCCGCTCACAACGCATTTCTTGACAATACTGGAAATATAAAGTATGATTATATTTCATGATTAAAAAAAAAAAAAAACTTTGTGAATTTGATTGATGTCAGAATTATTCCCTCCCTTTGCCCCTGGTGAAAAACGAGCCAACGACTAAGTATTTCTGTCGCACACAGTCAAGAAGTGGATGAATGGATCAAAATGACCATTTAACAAGGATAAAGAAAACTCAATTTCAGAGAAGCCAATGCAGGTGTGGGTGGGAAAGCGGGGTGGCCTGGGTTCCTTCTTTTTCCATTAAGGCATCATTGGTTTTTCTTATACCCACAAACCTGGAGGCTCCTCAGGGGGGCTAATCTGAGGAGATGCAGAGTGGTGAGGTTATCTCACGCTAAGACCTTTTGGCAAATTGCGCCTCCTAGACTCAGCTCAAGGCCACTTCTCCGTGTTCTCAAACCCAATCCTCGAGGACCAGCACCGGTGTGAAGCTCTAGGTGTAATTGCAGGGTTCTGCGATGAATGAGCTTCCTGAAAACAGTGGCTTGGAGCCCCCTGGGCTAACCGCTTGCTACCTTGAAGGCTTAGGGCCAATAGAGTTGAAAGAGAGAGAAAACCATTGTTTTTAATGTCATGTACTGCTGTGCAGGCTATTTATATGACATATGCTTTGTAATACTTGCAGCAACCCTTCTATATCTGCAGAGTCCCTATCTACAGATGAGAAAACTGAGGCTTAATAGGGTAATCAAATTGTTCAAGGTGACGAATCTATGAAGGGGCCAAGCTGAGATTTTTAACTTCCTATTTTTCTCTTTGACCTAGAAATCTGAGTGAAGAGATGAATTGTGGGCATCTTTCTCAAAAGTTAATTTGAAAGCACATCTAAAATACGTAGACCTGTGTTAGATTATTTCTATGAATCCAATAAACTGTGTGTGAATGGTGTGGGTGCATCTGGGCTGCCTCCAGCTCTGTCCCCAGCATCTTGTGCTGTATCCAACACAGGGGAGATTCTCAGTCCATTGTGTCAACTGAAGAATAAATGTGCTTCTTAGCTTTTGATTTTAAGAAGTCACTTATTATTATTATTTTAAAAGCTATCCAGAAGGGAAACCTGTGGAATTAGACACTGAGAATGGCAGGTACCTGGGAGGGCATCTAAAGAAAATGCTCATCCATGAGATGAAACTTCCAGTGACTCATTTTAGGTCTTCATTTCACAGAGAACACAGGGCAGGGAGTGACAGGTGTTCTGGACATCTGGGCCAAAAGTAATCATGCAGATTTTATGAAAAGTATTTGGCTGAACTGTAAGAAGCTTCTCCAGGAAATTGATCAGTTGATCTTTCAGGGAAGGTACTGAGTTACAGAGGAAAGGGAAGGTTAAGAAGACACCTCTCAAGACTGAACAGGGAATGGTAGGGCATGGCTTGCCTGACCTGGCTGGTGGGTAGATGGCAGCCAGGAAGGGGCTGGCCCACTGAGGCCTCTGATAGACTCATGGCCAAAGGGGTCCAGAACTGGAGACTATGAGAAATAGAAGGGACCACATTGCCCACCAAAAACCTATTGTCCATCATTCAATTCCTTGACCATCAATAAGAGAAAGTGCCATAGTAACTGACAAGGGGCCTTTTCCCAGTGCCGGACTTACTTAATTGTTATTCCTAGTAATAGCAGCGGCTATCATTTACTGAGTACCTACAGTGTAAGGATAATAGCATCCATTTCCCTGAGTTATTGGGACAACTGAAAGCATGTAAATTGCTTGGTATAGACAGTTCTGCTCTAGTACTACATGTGTTCCTAAAAATCGCTGTGGTGGGCAAAATCACACAACAAAAACCACAGGGCTTATGGAGAGAACGAAGCTATGGGAAAAATGCTCAAAAAGTCACAAGTTCTCTCTCTGTCTCTTCATATATATATATATGATATAGGATATATATATATAGGGAGAGAGAGAAACTGTATAGTTCTATATATATAGAGAGAGAGAGAGAAAGAGAGAAAACTCTCTCTTTATATATAATTATACAGTTCTATATATATGTATATAACCATACAGTTTTTAATTAATTTGGTATATACATCAAATAAAATGGTAGCACAGTTTTACACATTAATTTAAAAATGCATAAATACTCAAAAACACTGTACTTTATCTTACAAGGAATACTCCAAAGTTTACTTGTGTAAGTGGGTGTCAGAGGGATGTACCTTGTGAGTTATGGAGAAGTTGTGATGAAAGAGTTGTTTGAAATCAGATGGAAAGTTGTTACACCAGATGTGGATGGGTGTGGTTCATAACACACACCTTTGTGCATTATGCCGCATGTACAACATCCCAGCTGAGGTAGCTGGGAGATGGTTGAGGTGTGTTTTGTGTACTCCTACATAGCTTGGTTCAGCTGGGTACACCTGCAGTTTTTTCTCACAGATGAAATCTGGCATAAGCAAACACGAAATTTATGTTATGCTCAAATTGCTTGCTATTATATCAATTGTTCGGGAACAATTTCATGTTTTCAAAATAAGCAGCATAACAGAAGTGACTTTATAGGATTCACAGCAAATGCTCAATAAACGATCGTTGTAATTGTTCTGTAGAGAATCGGACATCCATACATTAAACCTACTTAGGTACACGTTATTTACGGATGAGTAAAATAGGCTCAACAAGGTGAAATCACTCATTGAGGGTACAGAGCTATGAAGGGGCAGGAGCTGTCTCTATTCACCCCTTTATGTGTCTCTCCCTCGGGTAAATTTTCTTTTACACCTCATTATGGCCTAGTGTGCTATAAGCAGAATAAGCCACAGGATGACTGCAGGCTTCTATTTGCTTATTTATTGAGACAGAGTCTCACTCTGTCACCCAGGCTGGAGTGCAGAGGCACACACTCAGCTCACTGCAACCTCTGTTTTCCAGGTTCAAGCAATCCTTCTGCCTTGGCGTCCTGAGTAGGTGAGATTACAGGCACGCACGAGCAAGCCTAGCTAATTTATTTATTTATTTATTTATTTATTTATTTATTTATTTATATTTTTAGTAAAGACTGGGTTTCATCATGTTGGCCAGGCTGGTTTCGAACTCCTGACCTCAGGTGATACACCTGCCTTGGCCTTTCAAAGTGCTGGGATTACAGGTGTGAGTCACCACACCCAGCCAACTGTATACTTCTATCAGCTTAAAGTATTATTGCCTAGAATGCAAATTCATATGATTTTTAATGACTATACAAATTTCTGAGACTTTTTCAGTCTGTGTTGCTACCTCGGGTGACACATTTATCTTCCTTCTCTGCTCTTTGGGATCACAGAGTGAAAAATGCTGAAGCGCACTGTGATATCTCATGCTACTTCCTGATGTGGCACAATTCCTTGTATTTAGTCAACAGTTGCCTCCCTGGAATGCTCACCACTGTGTCCTTATGTGTCCATAACTAAGTCTTCTTTTCTCTAGGCTGAACTTGGCAGTAAATAGCTCACGGTTTGACAATGTCTTCTATAAATTCTGGGGGTTGAGAGTTGAGCACACTATTCCAGACATTCCTTAGAACCTAAACACAGAGGATCCTGTTGGGCTCTTGGTCTAAGGTGAGATTAACTTTTGCAGTAGACACCCTACTTTACCAGTTCATGCAGATCTCAGGGCCAGCTAAATCCCAGATTATTTTTGCATAAATTCTTAACACCTGATCTCTCTTCTTCATTCTGAGCTCAAACATAGGATTTACATGTGTACCCATTAAAATATCTTCTAGTTGGTTTTAGTCCACCAAAATTCCATTTTCTCCCAACTTTTTATTATGGTAGGCTTCCAACTTATTCAAAAGTAGAGAGAATATTGACATAATGAAACTGCATAAACCCATCCCCTTCATGAAATTCATCAATTTTCAGCTCATGGACAATCTTGTTTTGGGAAGACTCTTGTTCACTTATGGCCCTGCATCTCCCTGCCCTGGTTGTTTTTAATTAGGCAAGTCCTGGACCTCATACCAGTTCACCTGCATTACAGTATGTATCTCTAAAAGGTAAGGTATCTTTAAAACATGCTTATAAAATCATTATCACACCAAAATAAATGAACAATACTTTTTTTTCTTGAGACAGGGTCTCCCTTTGTTGTCCAGACTGGAGTGTAGTGGTGTGATCTTGGTTCATTGCAACCTTCTCCTCCCAGGCTCAAGTGATCCTCCAGTCTCAGTCTCCCAAGTAGCTGGGACTACAGGCATGAGTCACCATGCCCAGCTAATTTTTGCATTTTTTGTAGAGACAGAGTTTCATCTTGTTGCCCAGGTTGGTCTTGAACTCCTGAACTCTAACTATTTTCCCACCTTGGCCCCCCAAAGTGCTGAGATTATAAGCATGAGCCACTGTACCTGGCCAACAATACTTTCTTAATATTGTTAAATATCTAATGTTCAAATTATTTCAATTGTTTTTTGTATAAATTGGGATTCAATATGGATATGTCTTTAAGTCCCTAGTAATTTATAGGTTTCTCCTTCATCTCCCCATTTTTTTCTCTAGTTTTTATTTTTTTTTTAAAAAGCAAGTTTCTTGTTGTTGGTTAAGTTTCTTAAATCACAAACTTTTCTGATTACATCCCCAATAGTATCATTTAACATGTTACTGTGTCTCCTTTTTTCCCTATAAATTGGCACTAGAATTCAGAGCCTTGATCAGATTTGGTTTTGATTTTTCTAATATACTTTTTTTTTTACTATGACAAAATATATGTAACACACAATTTACCACCTAAACCATTTTAAGTGTACATTTCACTGGCATTAAGTATGTTCGCAGTGTACAACAATCACCACCATCTACTTTCAGAACTTGTTCACCATCCCAAACAGAAACCCTGTATCCAGTAAACAACACCTCCCATTCCCCTCTCTCCCAGCCCCTGGTTCCCACCATTCTACTTTCTGTCTCTACATATTTGACTAGTCTAAGTGTCTCCTGTAAGTGAAATCATACAGTATTTGCCCTTTTGTGTCCAGCAGATTTCACTCTGCATAATATTTTCAGGATTCATCCATGTTATGGCAGGTATCAGAACTTCATTGTGTGACTGACACATTTTGCTTATCTGTTCATTGGTGGCTGGAGATTGGGTTTTGATTTTGATTTTTTGACAAAAGCATTTCAGTGGTATTTTTACTTTTATAAAAATCATATAATTCTGTACATCTCTCATTAAGATCTCTTAAAACTTGATTTTATTTTAATTAA
The DNA here is from genome assembly GCF_009761245.1 of Sapajus apella. Lineage (NCBI taxonomy): Eukaryota > Metazoa > Chordata > Mammalia > Primates > Cebidae > Sapajus > Sapajus apella. Next base: position 50,912,856 of record NW_022436943.1, on the reverse strand, counting down.
TTAATTAATTAATTAGAGACAAAGTCTCACTCTGTCACCCAGGCTGGAGTGCAGTGGCATGATCTCAGCTCACTGCAATCTCCACCTCCCAGGTTCAAGCAATTCTGCCTCAGCCTCCTGAGTAGCTGGGACTATAAGCATCTGCCACCATGTCCAGCTAACAATTTTTTTTTCCTTCCTTCTTTCTTTCTTTCTTTTTTTTTTTTTTTTAGTAGAGATGGTTTTTCACTCTGTTGGCCAGGCTGGTCTTGAACTCCTGACCTCAGGTGATCTGCCTGCCTTGGCCTCCCAAAGTGCTGGCATTACAGGTGTGAGCCACTGAGCCCGGCCTTAAATCTTGATTTTATCGTTGAATCCCCAAGTGTAGGTTTCGTGGACCTCTACATGTTTGGTGCACTCTGCATTTTCTCCTGCCTTCTGCTTTTGCTGCTGTCTCTTTCTCACAAATCTTTCGTCTGTGCTCACTAATCCATATCACTGGCTGCTTCAAACATCCCCCTGCCACCTTAAGGAGCAGCCGGCACTCTTCCCGAGCCCTGCTCCTTCTGGCTCGTCTCCCTCCCTCTCTCCCAGCTCCGCTTGCTCCGGGCTGTGGGTAGATTCCCAGGGCTGACTGGCTCCCTCACAGCTCCCGGTTGCTGTTTTTGGTCTTTTGTTGCTCCTTTCAGATTTTACTCCTTGTCCCTATGGTGCTGCCTTCTCGTTTGAGGCTTGTACCATCCAGTGAATGTCTCCGCCTTTCCCAGCTGTGGTTGTTCCTTCCCCAGCATTCTCAGGCGACTTGGGTCCTGGCTCGATATCTTTCCCTGACCTCACTTTTTTTTTTTTTCCCGTCATCATGACTGACCTCAGTGTCCTTGAGAACATTGATTGTACGCAGTAGCATCATTGCTTTTTCATTCCTCGACCTTACCAACTCCGATGACCTTCATCCCTTCTCCACCTCAGCCGCCCTATCATGTAGCTGTACTCTGGCGAATGTCAGCACTGCCCAGCTGCATCTCTGAAGACTTCGCATTCCATATCCCTTGCTTTGACCCCAGTTTCCTCCTGTCTGCCTCCTTCCTGCTTCCCCCTCCATCTTCTCCCCATCAGTCAGCAGCTCCTGCATTCACAGCTTCCCTTTTAACCACTCAGTTAGACCACTTGGTTGATCACTAGAATTATTCTCTTATTACTCCTGCTTCTGTGGAGCTCTGACCCTCCTACCAGAAGCATTCAGCCAAACCCCAAATATGGTCACTCCTATGGCCTCTCCCCCAGCACTCTGGCTTCTGAGCACTATTAGAGGAAGCCACATGACTGCAGATTGGGGCTACCCCAGTATCACAGCATCTCTACTCAGCCGAGCCCCTGTGCCACCTAACAGTCCTCCTGTAAACCTCTGACCAGCTCTTGCTCTTATTCTACTCGAAAACTCTTCCTCAGTTTCCTCCTGCTCCGTGCCCTCCTGTATTGTTACTTTTTGGAGAGAATAGAGTTGCTGCCCCTAGCATGACTCCTCTGCGGTTCTTGCACCCTCGTGCACAATTTTCCTCCATCTGTGCCCACCTGTACCCCCTTCCCTCATGTTAGGGTCCACAAGATCCTTATTATTTGGAGGCCGTAGTGGCTCCCAGCATGTTGAACTAAATAGGGTGGCCAAATGGCATAGGCAGGCAGGCCTGAGAATGGGCAAGGGGAGGAAGGAGAGGGAAGGGAGAAAGTGAAAGCCATTATGAATGCTGGAGAAGTAGTGGCAGAGAGAACAAAAGTTGAAGTACACAGCCCCCCCCCAAATATTTTGAGAGTTTTTTGTGGGTTTACGTCTGAGTGCTCTCTCAGTGACCTTATCTCTCCTCGCTCCCCTCCAAACGTTCGGGACAGATTGCTCTACCCATGTGTCTTGTAAAGAAGTTGTGAAGGTAATATTTACAAAATGCTTCACACTCTGTCCTGCAAATGCCCACACAGAAACCCTGGCCCATGGGTTCTTGTGGGGAAAGTAAATCTGTGATCCCAGGGGTGGTGGCATCTGGTCCATGGGTCCTGGTGAAAAAGGTAGACCTGTGATCCCAGGGGTGGTGGTGGGATCTGGTCCATGGGTCCTGGTGAAGAAAGTAGACCTGTGATTCCAGGGGTGGGGGTGGCATCTGGTCCATGGGTCCTGGTGAAGAAGGTAGACCTGTGATTCCAGGGGTGGGGGTGGCATCTGGTCCACGGGTCATGGTGAAGAAGGTAGACCTGTGATCCCAGG